>NC_054383.1:7697500-7997500 GCF_017654675.1 Xenopus laevis
CCTGAGATTTTTTGATCGAAGGATATTCCTTCGATCGTTGTATTAAAATCCTTCGAATCGAACGATTCAAAGGATTTAATCGTTCGATCGAAGGAATAATCCTTCGATCGTTCGATCGCAGGATTTGCGCTAAATCGTTCGACTTCGATATTCGAAGTCGAACGATTTTAGTTCCTAGTCGAATATCGAGGGTTAATTAACCCTCGATATTCGACCCTTCATACATCTGCCCCTAATAGTTCTGAATTGTGATAAAAGCCTGTTCAGAACTGGGATTGTGATGATTGGGTTTGTGATAAAGTCCAGCGATTCATCTGCACACGCTCATGTTTCAGTGTTGAATCGGACCACAGGGATACCAGGAAAACTCCCGGTGGGCCCAGGTGTCAGTGGGCCCTCCTGCTTTAAAACATTTGCATATTTCATGGCCATTCCCTATTTCTATGAGAACAAAGAGACTAAATAGTCTGAATGATAGATTATAGTATGTAAAGAAAAGAGACTAGCAGAATAGAGGTTACTTGAGGAGAGGAATTATAATAGTACTGAGAGTGGGCCCCTGGTCTAAGATTTTTGGGTGGGCCCCTGGTGTCCCAGTTCGACAATGTGATGTTTTATTATTATTTATGTAGCGCATTACAGAAATTATACATTATTATTCCCATCATTCCCTGCGCCAGCAAAGCTTACAATCTAATCATATTCACACACGCTGGGGCCAATTTCATCAGATACAAACAGTGCCGGGCCAAGTCGGCTGGGCGCCTTAGGCAACCCAGCCGACTATGTCGCTCCTCCTTCACATGCGTGTGCATGAACAATTTCGTGTACGCAAACAATTACGTGCGCGGCCCAGCACACGCACTGACGATGCGTACATGCGCAGTGGTGATCCTAGAGGGGGGCGGGCCCTGGTGCATGACGCGCAGCCGGGCCCCGCTCCCCTCCGTACGGCTGCATTTGGCCGCATTTGTATGTGGCTCATGGACTGCCGGGGGGCCCTGAGGGGGTGCAGGCCCTGGACCGCTCGCACCCCCTGCTGCTCCGGTAGTTCCGCCACTGTACATGCGCATGCATGGAGGAACGTGAGCGCACACAATGCTGAAATTGCTGCCGCAGGTGGAGGCACAGGGAATCCGGCAGAAAAAGGTACTGTGCCTGGCGCCCTGCCAACTTTGCGCCCTAGGCATGTGCCTCTTCTGCCTACCCCTAGTTCTGGCCCTGGATGCAAATGAACCTGTCTGTAGGTTTTTGAAATGTGGGAGGAAACCAAATACCTGGGAGAACCCATGCAGACAGTGCCCCTGCTAGAATTAAACCCAGGACCCCAGCTCTGTTATGTGCCCGCATCTATTGTCTATTGTAGAAAGATATGCCACTGTATTTAAAGGGATCATTGGGATCCAGTTTTGTGTTCTAATAGGATACAAATCAATGCACCAAATCCACTATTTTAGATTCGGCTGAACCCCCGAATCCTTCGTTAAAGATTCGGCCAAATACCAACTGGAATCCGAATCCTAATTTGCATATGCAAATTAGGGGGAGGGGACAATTTTTACTTCCTTGTTTTGTGTCCAAAAAGTCACATGATTTCCCTCTCCACCCCTAATTTGCATATGCAAATTAGGATTTGGTTTGGCCGGGCAGAAGGATTCAGCCGAATCTGAATCCTGCTGAAAAAGACTGAATCCCGAACTGAATCCTGGTTTCGGTGCATCCCTGATATTATGCAAAAAACATTGATTTTACTTGACTTTGCGGTCCTAAACCAGGACCTTCGGCAGGACCTTTGTTTTGTTGTTCCTGATGAAGGTCACGGTTTTGGACCGAAACGTCAAATAAACTTTCATTTTATGCATAATATACAAACCCTGAGTGTGCCAGTCTTTACCTTTTGTTTTATACTTGGCACCCGGGTCACAGACTCCATATATGAAAGAGGTGGTCCCTGGCAATGCAGGTAGGCTTGGACCCTTTTTGTTTGACATGCAGACATGAAAATTTACAAGTTTCTTTTGAAAAGGCCTATATGACCCTAGGGTTGGACAGAGCTGAAAGCAAGACAGGGCGTGGTTGATTAACAGGAAAAAAAACATGTTTAGCTCCGGTGCTGACCCAGGCACCAGATTTGTGAGTGCCCTTCTGCGCATGCATGTAAAGTCGTCATATGTGATGTCATGGCACAATGTATGTGCTCATCACTTCTGCCATGTGCTGCTAAAGGGACCCCACACCTCTGTCAAATATTTTTTTTTTTAAAGGTAAGTTTTATTGGTTTCAGCATATAAAACAAACAGCACACAACAAAACAACCAATGTGCATTACATGAAGTCAGATATGAAATACAATTCGACAAGTAGTGTAACACTTGAATCCATGCTGGGGGGGGTTAATTGGACACAACACAAAGTGATCTTTGCTCACTAATCTTTAGGTCACCATTTGCTCCCGGCTGGATCTGGAAATAGTATTTTTACCATGTGTCGGGGGCAGGCCTGGACTGGGAGTCAAAATAGGCCCTGTCATTCCAAGTACACAGAGGCCCAAACTGCCTCCTACCAGCCCACTATATGGTAACTTTTATGGAGCCGTACAGCAGCCCTTCTGGCATTTGCCAGAACCCACAGATTGCCAGTCCGGGCCTGGTCGGGGTGTACAAAGGCTATCCTGTTTCAGAGACTGGGTCAATATAACACCATGGCCCCCAGACCCTATGAAATTTGGTGGGTGAGCCTCTCATTTCGTATGTGAGTTTGAAGAGTGGGACAGCGTTGTTTTCATGCCCTAATTGAGGGTGGAGAGTTACCCATCCACTGTTTTCTTAGCACAATATAATAAAATGCGTGACCGTAACCTCATCATCATCATCATTTATTTATATAGCGCTGTCAAGATACACAGTGCTAACCTGTTTGGCAGGGATTTTGGCCTCAATGACCCCTAGAAGGCAAGTAGCTGGGGCTATTACTTGTGGGAAGTCCAGGTTATCCGCCATTTATGACCAGGGACGAAAAGGTAAAAAATTGCAGACATTCCCATATCAAATGGAAGAAGTCACCTGCTGGTTTCTGACACCTACTATGCCAATGAATTTGATAGCAAAGTGCAGAGCAGGGGGTTTGGACATTTATTTTTACCATATAGGTGTAGGGACCTGTAGGGTTTAAGCTCCTCTACTGCTTAAATGCCTACAGTTCTCTAGTTGATGGGCAGAAGCCCATGTATCTACTTTAGCTTATTAGCATAATGTGTACAGTGTATCATTGGCCCAGAGGCTGATGACAAGTTCCTGCCACACTTCAGTATAGTGCTGAGCAGAGGGTGGGGCTTGCACTTTTCCTCTGTCACTTCAGAAGGGAGTGGATGCAGCGCTGATTCTTACCTAAGGGCCACCTGAGGCGGCTCCTGCAATGCCGCCCCCCCCCTCGCCAACTTACCTTTCGGGAGGGGAGGCAGGAACACTAATGGAGAGAGCGCAATTGCGCTCTCTCGCATTAGTAAAGCCAAATTTCCGGTTTAAAAAACGGAAATTCAGCTCTTAAATGTACCGGGAGCGGCTTTTTGCCACCCCTGGAAACCTCTCCGGTGTTGCCGCCTGAGGTGAGCGTCCCAGCTTGCCTCATTGGTGCGCACCCCTAAGTGGATGCACTGAGAGCCTGGAGATTAGGTCCAGTAAAGGGAAGGCCCCAAGGGTGGTAAGACCCCTGGTGAAGTCAGGGATACAGGGACCTTGTGAATGAGGTGTAGTCGACAGGGTAGTTCTGTGTAACAGCACTTTCTAGGAAAGTGAGGCAGATAGAGCTAGTGAGCAAGAGCAGCCTGTGCTCCAACTAGGAGGGATAACAAAGGGGTAGCTCTCCCCTCTGTGGCCAGTAGTGTACGGCTCACAGACTAATAGGGATTTAGCTTTAGTGATTTCCCTGATCTAATGGAATCCAGGTCACAGTACAGAGATCCTGAGAGTGCACCTATTAATGTGGTACTCCACAAGGATGTCAAAAGGTGCCGGCTCTGAAATGCTGTGATGTTACCTGACATGTATATGATAAACCTCAAAGGATTGTGAGTATCAACCACTGATTTGTGCTTTAATAGAATAAAGCCTGTTGCTGTTTCTTTGGTTTAAAAACCTTCTGGACCACCCCCTTAAAGCCGCCACCCTAGATACAGGCCCTTTAGTGCCTATATGGTAGATACCCATCTGGTTGGGGTGGGGTGTGCATTAACATCTCTGAAAATAAATCAGGGATATCCAAACTGCACCTCTATCACTGTTAATGGACTACCAGCATCCCCTACATATTAAACACACCTAGCTGTTGCCAGAACCAAGTTTAAATTCGTTTTTATTATGCCCTAGGCTAATTTTCCCCCAAAACTGTCAGGTTATCACCAAAAAGAAGTTTAGCACTTGTTCCAGCAAATGCATGTGACAAATATGAAATTATTGTAGTTATAAACAAGGGTTGCTTTGGAAAGCTCTTTTATTGAAACAGAAAAATAAAAAATGGCGGTGAAGCTGAAATGTTCAATTATGCTCTTTGATACAAGGAATTCTAAAGACTTTAAAGTGTTTGTATGAATTAAGAGAGGTTCCCCCGGGGGGATGAGCTGAAGCTCTAGATCAATGGGAAAGAGGAATAGGATAGCTTGTAGTTTAGATCCCAATTTATCTGAGCTTCGCAGGGAATCCTCTCATTGATTTGCATGTAACCAAGTTGTCAGAGGTTATTGATTTGTGCAGTAAAACAACAAATAATGACTGATAATTTCACCCAAGAAGAAAGGCAAGGCTTTCACAGGTTTTGGAGGTGGTCTTTAAAGGGATTCTGTTATGGCTTTTATGGTGTATTTTTTATTAATAAATTACACTTTTTACATTGCAAATAATTCACTCTACAATTTAAATTTTTATACTTGAACCAACAAATGTATTATTATTATTATTATTATAATATAATAATAATAATATCGCTTCTTCTTCGGGCGACTAATCTCCCGAACTGCCTTCCCACCGGCTAGAATGTAAATCACCGGCAGGATGGCACTCGGATTACTTCGGCTTTCCAAAGTCGCCCTAAGTTTCCTCATGAGGCAACGTCGGACGACTTCGGAAAACAAAGCGCTCCGAATGCCATCCCGACGGCGATTTAGATTCTAGCCAGCGGGAAGGCAGTTCGGGAGATTATTCGGCCGAAGAAGCAATTTGTTGCTGGGCAAAATAGCAGCGTGTGCCCTGGCCCTTAGCAATGCAAACTAGTCCTTCAACTGAGGTGTCCCGAAATAGCAGCGTGTGTCTCTGCCCTTACGGTAAGGGCACATGCTGCTATTTCGGGAGATTAGTCGCCCAGCAACAAATTGCTTCTTCTTCAGGCGACTAATCTCCCTGAACTGCCTTCCCGCCGGGTTGAATCTAAATCCCCAGCGGTATGGCACTCGGAGCGCTTTGTTTTCCGGAGTCGACCGAAGTTGCCTCACTAGGAAATTTCGGACGACTTCAGAAAGCCGAAGCGATCCGACTGCCATCTCACCAGCAATTTACATTCTAGCCGGCGGGAAGGCAGTTCGGGGAGATTAGTTGCCTGAAGAAGAACTGATTTGTTGCTGGGAAAAATAGCAGCATGTGCCCTGGCCAGGGGCGATCCTGGCCCCTCCGCTGCCTGAGGCATCAGCAGTTGCTGCTGCCCCCCCTCCCCCAGAAATTCGCTCTTAAAGTACCAGGAGCAGCATTTTTGCTGCCCCTGGTACCTAGTGGGGCGCTGCCGCCTGAGGCGACAGCCTCAACTTGCCTCATTGGCGAAGCACCCCTGGCCCTGGCCCTTAGCAATGCAAACAAATCCTTCAACAGAGGTGTCAAGCAGCTGCCATCTGGTTAGCTGCCCATTGTTCTGTTGAACTATTGGGGGGGGTGATATCACTCACCTGGAGTGTAGCAATAAAGAGTGACTGAAGTTTATCAGAGCACAAGTCACATGGTTGGGGGCACGTGGGAAATGGACATCATGTTTAGCTCCATACCAAATTTCAAAATTAAATATTAAAAAATATGTTTGTACTTTTGAAAAACAGATTTCGGTGCAGAATTTTGCTGGAGCAGCACTATTAACTGATCTGTTTTGGAAAAAAAACATGTTTTCCCGCAACAGTATTCCTTTAAAGGATAAGTAAATCTTTAAAATAAGTGAATATAAAATTGAACATTCTAAGATTCTAAGAACATTTGCAATGTACATTCATTATTTATTTTCTTTTTTTCCCCAAGATATTAAGGGATACATGTACTGTTAATATGAATGCATTTTGTTACAACAGTGCCGCCACCACCTGCTGGTCAGTTTCCCACCACTGACCACCAAGTAGTCAAGGAAGTTGTCAGGAGAAAGAAAGAGGCTGCTCTGATGTTCTTCTGCTTAGGAAAAACTTTAAAAACCTTTCCCGCATCTTTCCTAAGCAGAAGAACATCAGAGCAGCCTCTTCCTTTCTCCTGACAACTTCCTTGACTACTTGGTGGTCAAATGGATCAGAAACTGACCAGCAGGTGGCGCCGATGGAGCAAAATTCATTCATATTAACAGCACATGTATCCCTTAATATCTTGGGGAAAAAGAAAATAAATAATGAATATCAATTGCAAATGTTCTTAGAATAGCCCCCTTATCAATTTTACATTCACTTATTTTAAAGGTTTACTTATGCTTTAAGAAATTCCGATAAAGGATCCCTTATTATGGGTAAAATGAAATGTATGCACTAAATGTAACATGATCGTTATGGTATCATAAATTAATTTCATACTCAGTTCAGGAGTATCAACTGTTTGGAATCATGGATCAAACTTACCAAAATGTGGGGCAATTGGTGTACCCATGCATGCCCCCTATGAGCACAGGAGGTAGAAGGAGAGCCCATTAAGGACAGACCCACTACATTACTCTCCAGAGCACTGCAATTGGTCTGCACCAGATGTGCTAATAAAGGGGAAACCAACACAAGCACCAAAGGGGGTTAGTTTGCGCCCATTGCTATGCTATGCTTTAAAAAAGAGAGCTCTTTCTAAGTTAAACTTAAACTTGATATCAATTTATTTGCTCAATGTTATTTTATAAGGAACTAAGAAGATATTATTGAACTGACTTACTAATAGTAATAGGACCCCTTGCGGGGAGGCCAGATATGGGGTTGTGCTGTATTAGTATTCATAAATCTGTATTTATAATAATTTGTATAGCCAATTGATTGGTATCACTCCATGTCCCATAGAAGTCATTGCCATTGACTTGCTCAAAGCATGATCCGGGCACACAACTGTTAGAATATCTTCTCATATGTTTATTTGACTGTGATTTATAAAACAAAAGCACAAAAAAACATCTAGCAGAACAAAAGTCTGCCGGGTTTACTAGATCAGCACACACCACTACCAACCTCGTGTCTCCCCTTGCTCTGAATTACAGGAGATGGAATCTGTATCAGTTTCCCAAAGATCCGACTCTGGAAAACACAAATCAGACTCTTGGTTCCCTAATGGGAAGTTCAACTCAATAGCCCTTTGGCTGCTGCTGTTGTACTGCAATTTCCAAAATTCCACAACACATTACAAGGGGGCCCAAGTTCTATGTCCTGTGCAGCCGCCCTTACTATAAAAGCTTCCCGCAAGCCCTTACCATTTGAAAGATTCAGTCGCCTATGAATAAGAATGAGAGCAGATCACACACTTCTCTGAGAGGGTTATTCAGGAATCAATATTTCTGCTGCTGAAACCTGCTGAACATGAGTTAACATCACATCTCCAATCCCTTGCTGAGCTGCTTACAATATTTATGGCGAGAGAAGCAAAATATGCTAAACTGAGAAGAAAGGGGTAGAGGAGCATGAAGATACACACAGGAGAAGCACGGGGGAAATCAGGAGAGAAAGGGAGAGGCAAGAGTAGATGGGAGAAGGGGGTTGTAGAAGGGTAGAACATAGGAGAAAGGACAAGAAGAGGAAATAATGGGATGGATAAACATGCAGAAAGGTAAATTAGTGGGAGATAAGGGGACATTTGATAAACACATGGCCAAAAGTATCCAAACCACTGTCTAAAATAACATCCTTGGTTGGAAGATTCACTGCCCCCTTGTCAGCACAAAAGCTATTTGAAGGGATCATGGACTTTTATAGGTGATCAGGGGCAAAGAAATCTAATATTACTGTGTGTGTAATGCCAGGCTTCAGCTGGAGTGGTATAAAGGGAACCGCTATTGGACTCTGGAGCAGTGGAAACAACCTCTGGTACTTTAAATGGCATTTCAGTATCTGGAAGACAATCTGAAAAATGGCAGGAGAACACTACCTGCCAGCAGTGGAATACAAAAAAACCTACTGAGGGGTCTGGCGAGCACAGCAGCTCCGATGTACCCACCCCACATGGCTGGGGGGGGGTGTCTATACTCTAGATCAGTGGTCTCCAACCAGTGGCTCGTGAGCAGCATGTTGATCACCAATCCCTTTGATGTTGCTCCCAGTGTCCTTGAACCAGCTGCTTATTTTTCAATTCTTGGCTTGAAGGCAAGTTTGTTGTATAGAAACCAGGTTTATGGACAAAGAGAGCCTCCTGTATGCTGCAAATCCACATAGCTGACAACTGAATAGCTAATCACAGCTATTATTTGGCATATCCAGGAACTTTTTTCGTTGGTGTTGTTCCCCAACTCTTTTTACATTTGAATGTGACTCACAAGTAAAAAAAAGGTTGAAGACCCCTGCTCTAGAAGAAGCCTGGGTCTGGGTACTCCGCCACCTCGGGATCTGCTTACTCTATAGTTACAGCACTGCCTGTTAGAATACATAATGTAGGCTACAGTGTATAATTGTGAGCGTATACATTTGTGATCCTTCTGTGCTTCCTACTTGGAGGTTTGTGGACTGCCCTTTCTGGTTTCAGCACTGACCCCATTCATAGAGCCAGGTCTGTACCGTATGGGTTTGCTGAGCCCTGACCTCAACCCAACTGAACCCCTATGGCATTAATTGCAATCAGGCCCAGGCCAAACCAGCTGGGTGCCCAAGGCAACCTGGCCGGCCACCTTGCACCCTTGCCGGGATGGCCTCCGCTGCGCATGAGCACCTGATATTTCAATTTGTGGGGAGGGGTAAGAGAGCATGCACAGAAGTGGGCTGGAGAGTGCCCTTGGGAGAGAAAGGGTCCGGACCAGGGGTAGACTGAAAGAAGAGGTACGTGCTTGGCGCCCCCACTTCGTTGAGCCCCATGCACGTGCCTCTTCTGCCTACCCCTGGTCCGGCCCTGATTGGAATCCCAACTGTGAGCCAGGCATGTCCCCAACATCAGTGCCCAACCTCACTAATGTTCTTATGGCTCAATGGAAGCAACTCCTAGAGAGAGGCAACTTCATAGTCATCCCCTTCAGTTTTGGAATGAGATGTTAGACAGGCAGGTGCTGCATACTTTTGCCCATATTCTATAGTGTACTTGCTGTTCTTAGAAAAGTGGTATCTTATAGGGTTTAACATATACATGGTCAATTCAGAAAGTTGTCAATCAGTATTTGATGCAAATCGTGACCTCCGATTCTGTGTCTGGAGCTGGTTCCAGGAAACCACAGCATAACTAAAACGGCAAGGCTTTTCTGTAACAAAGTACACCGAACTTTGAATTTAGATATAAGCATGTATGTACCCACACACACAGGTATGGGATCCCTTATACAGAATCAGAATTATGGGATGGTCATTTCCCATAGACTTCATTTGTGAATGCTCAAACACTGGAGTATTACATTTTACTTTAACTTACTGTAATAACAAAAATGCAGCAGCTTCCTACTGCTTAGGTAGAGAAACAGTGAGAGAAGAAACTCAATAGAGAAGTGGTGCCCACAAAGTCATGGGAGAAACACCCCATTCAAAGAAATTACCCTGCAACTAAGGGACTATGGTGGTCTGCTCACTCACCCATCTGTCAGCTTGATCCTCTTTGGGCACTCCTCCCAGAACAACAATTCCCATCCCCCTGTCACCCAACAGTAGCAACTATTTAGACTTTGGGGAGCAAAAAGGCACATGATATGGAGAAGATCTGGATGTGAAAAAGTGCCCAGGTACATTCCTGTGTCCCCATTTTGAACTTCAGCCAGAGAAAGGAAAGAAAATATAAGAAATGTAAAAAGTAAAGTAAGAAATGATCTGACCGGTGTCGGACTGGGATGCCAGGGGCCCACCAGAAAACAGACCGTGGGCCCACTTTCCAAACTATTATTCCACCTCTCCTCAGTCAACATCTTTATTCTCCTTTTCTTTTATATCTACTTACTATATTCTTCCATTATTAAGCATTTTTCTCCCCATAAAGAAATAGGGAATGGCCATGAAATAGGCTAAATTGTTAGACGCAAAAGGCCCACTGACACCTGGGCCCACAGGGAGTTTTCCTGGTATCATGGCCAGTCCGACACTGGATCTGGATATTATATATATATATATATATACAGTATATACATTATATACAGATTGCTTCTCTTTCTGATATTAAATTCAGTGTGATTTGATGTCTGACAGTTGATCGATTAGTGTGAGTTTGTACATGGGTGTCTGACAGCAGTGCAAGGTTGATCAGTGTGATTTTCTATATGTAGGTATCAGACACGGGTGCATGATTGATCAGTGTGAGGTGCTATAAAGGTGCCTGACAGCTGACTGATCAGAGTGAGGTTCTTCTATACATCACCTACCATTAAGGTATCCATATCCACGATCAATATTATAACCAGAGGCGATCAGAAGATTGACATGAGAGTGACTGAATCAACAAAACCAAAGTCCAGAAGGTGATAAAATAAACGCGTGAGACAATCTGAGGAAAAGAAATGGGAATTAGCTTTTTACCTAAACTGCCAAATAAAGGTGAGGCCAATGCCTATGTTGGCTTACAGTCTGGAAAAAGGATAAATGTAAGTTTAATTGTGGCTAGAAAATACAGGAATGATAGGATTTAAGAGGCAGGGATGGTCTAGAACAGGGAAGTGTCCAAGTGATCCTCACTGTCAACATCATTATTAATCTCATTAAAGAGTATTTCCCACCGGGATGAAACCAGGTACTAACACAGGTACAGATCTTTAATTGCCCGTACTTCCTATTTTGGGTTGCTCTTTTTCCTGTGGTGTAGGGTTTAGATCCCAGTTAGGAAGCTGAGAGGGGTTTCTTACTGCACTGATTTCTAAGAACTAAGGAAGGCAAAGAAAAGTCATTTGTGGCTGAAGAGTGCCCTCAAGTGAAATCAGTTAGCTTTACACTGCCCATCGTTTTTAGTTCACTTCTACGTGTGTTAGTAGCGAGCTAAGAACCATTACTTGGCTACATTCGAAAAAATGCCCTGCAGGAAAGGATTGTGCAGGTGTGTCTGCTGCTATAATAGTTGAGGATGGCATCGACCCAAGACTATGACAAGCCAAAAAGTCTTGAACCCTATATATTTATTATCAGACTGATTCTCTAGTGCCTCCTACCAGGTCCGGACTGAGAATTAAATTAGGTCCTGGCATTTCAGGTACATAGAGGACCAAACAGCCTTCCACCAGCCCACTAAATACTGACTTTCTATGGCACCTTATAGCAGCCCCTCTGGCATTTGCCAGAACCCACAGATTGCCAGTCTGGGCTTGCCTCCGACGATGACTCCAAGCACACCCCAACTAGTAAAGTCTGAAATCTTTATATGGTCAAGGAAAAGAATCCAAATGGCACACAGGACTGCGGAGTGCAGTGCAACGTTTCGGGACAAACCCCTTTGTCAAGCATGAAGAAATCTTTATACGCCAGCAGCATGAGGCCTGTATGTCTGTACCTTGTTTCCAGTTTAGCACCTTCACGTTTGCCCCACATGTTGCTAAATATATAGTGTCACTAGCCACACAGAGAGAGCTCAGGCCTTGCAGAGATTGTGCATCGCTGGAGTGCATAAGACTGAGTGACCCTGAAGAGGAGATCCGCCACACTTTCAGGCAGCCATCAACTGAGCCAGAGTAAAAGAACCCAAAGTGAATCTGTAATAGGGATGCAACGAATCCACTATTTTGGATTCGGCCGAACCCTTTGCAAAAGATTCGGCCGAATACCGAACTGAAACATTTTTTACTTCCTTGTTTTGTGAAAAAAGGTCACGTGTTTTTCCCTCCCCACTCCTAATTTGCATATGCAAATTAGGATTCGGATTTTGGCAGAAGGGTTCTGAATCCTGCTGAAAAAGGCAGAATATCAAAACCGAATCCTGGATTCTGTGCATCCCTAATCTGTAAATGGGGAACATAGGAGATTAGAAGATCACAAAAGCCATACTCTCCGTACGTATCCTCTACAAGTAATTCCAACATCACTTGATCACCTTGGAGTACACCCAGTTCTTTTGTCACCCACTTCCCTTTAACACCTACAGGACTGGCACAAAATTGCTTTGACAAACTTGTTTCTTTCTTTAAAGGCAGTTTTATTTCTGCAACAGTTCAAATCTTAAAATCTGCTGTGGCCATGGGAACTGTATACTGTATATATAGTGTATTTACAGCACAATATAATCTAATTTACAATCAAAGTGTAAAGTATATATAATATACAGCGTTATGGAATATATTGGCTCTTTATAAGTATGGGTTAAAAAATGCCCACATAGGGACCATGTACCACATATGGTGGCATGCCCAGTAGCCCAAAGGTATTGGATTAGAATCTACAATATGATCTATTCAGTTTTTGGCTAATCAATCCCAAGGCACCCAAGTACAGCATTATTATTTAAAAAAAAAAAACGACTCACAATCCACAGCTCAATGTCAACTATTTATTGGGATAATGACAGCCGCAAAGCAGACTCTTGCAAGAGCATGGAAAACAAAACAAATCTCCATTGACGCCACCAAACAAAAAGTAGATTGGATTATGACCAAGGAGAAGATGTCCAGTGTTCTATTGGATTCCGACCAACAATTTCTACGAGTGTGGACCCCTTGGCTAGAATATAGATATGGCACAGATAGCCCAATGACTCTCTTAAACATTTAAATACCCAAATTATAGGTAACCCCCCACACGCAGGAAATAACATAGGCCGCTGCATAAATTCTGCTGGGAACTGCAGGGATTAGCAAGGATAATTTATTGTTAATACAAACTATAAACTCGTTACAGCAGGGCCAGAACAAGGGGTAGGCAGGAGAGTCATGTGCCCGGGGCACAAATAGGGTTGCCACATTTTCTGGAAAATAATAACGGCCTTCCTATATATTTATCTTTTTTCCCTATTAATAACATTGGGATCAACCTTAATTTTTACCGGCCACGGCAGTAAAATACCGGCCAGGTGGCAACCCTAGGCACATAGCTTGGGGGGCATCAAGCACATACCGTCTCTGTTGCCTACCCCTAATTAATGGGGCAAGCAACGCTGCTGTTGCGCTCCTATCCGCACATGTTCGCTAGCACAAGGCCGTTTGCGACAGGAGGAAAAGGCCCGGCAATGTGTTACAGCTTATTAAAATTATGTTTCACCAAGTCTCCTTGATAAAATAAAAAGAATTTGACATTTATAATAAATACATAATAATAATACTTCCAAAAGTTTCACATTTTGGCTTCCCATATTATTCTTAACAATAGTCTAATAGTAGGGATGCACCAAATCCACTATGGCCGAATCCTTCACGAAAGATTCCCCCGAATACTGAGCCGAATCCTAATTCGCATATGCAAATTAGGGGTGGGAAGGGGAAAAGATTTTTTACTTCCTTGTTTTGTGACAAAAAGTCATGTGATTTCCCTCCCCGCTATTAATTTGCATATGCAAATTAGGATATGGATTCGGTTCGACCGGGTTCCGAATCCTGCTGAAAAAGGGCGAATCCTGGCCGAATCCCGAACCGAATCCTGGATTTGATGCATCCCTTTCTAATAGGACAGTAGGATTCCATTCGCTATTTTGTTTCCATCCATCCAAGGGGGTTCAAAATGTAATATGCAATAATATAGAGAATAAAGCATACCTCCCAACATTTTGTTAATAGAAAGAGGGACAAAAAACAATTGGCCACGCCTATTTTTGAGGCCACACCCCCTAATTACCATGTTGATTTTTACTAAATGTGGCAGCTTATAAAATTTGAACACATGTCTATGGTTTTTATATGTTATTACAGTTTTGCTAATGAAGGTGAATTGCCCTTTAAGATGAGTCTTCATTCTTATCTTATCTAAAATGTTTACAAAAGTAATCAATTCTGGGTTCTCTGCCAAGAGCCAATTAAGCTCTCAAGCTGTGAATCTAACTTTTCCCAAAGGACCTCCTTATCTTATATTGTTACAATTACTTATTTGCTTATCTAGATACATTTGAATTGTTACAAATGTATCCTATCTTCTGTTGTGGCTGTTCTGGGTTCTCTGCCAAAAGCCAATTAAGTTAGAAACTTTGTTTCTTTTTCTGGCTGTTCAGTGCAGAGAAAAACAAGACTTTCCAGTACAAATGAGGGACTGCAGGTTGAGCTGTCAAAAGAGGGACTGTCCCGCTCAAAATGGGAGGTATGATAAAGTACCCCCTATTGTAAAATAAAATATATATATATTATGTCACCAAGGAGTTCATGACCATAAAAAAACACAAGGCCGAAGGCTTTTATATGGGTCATGGAACTCTGAGGTAACTTCTAATATCCTCATATTTTCCAACAAGGGGAACTTTATTTATTATAATACACAAGGTTTAGTGAGTCATGTGACAGAAATGACATCACCACTCACCGTTTATAACTGATGACATCACTAGTCACCGTTTATAAGTATATAATTTACAGGATATTCATGGCTTTTGTGTATTATATCAAAACAATGAAGTCATACACAACAGGCCATGTAGCTATAGACAGATAGGGAGCCACGCACTGGGGGGGCACATCTTCCTTTCAGGTCCCCCTTTTTTGCACAATGTGTCTTTAAATTCTTACTAAGCTCCGTTCATAACTGATGAAATTTATATAGTGAATAAAGTACCCCCTCTTGTAAAATATAAGGATATTATAAGTTACCGAGGAGTTCCATGACCATATAAAAACACGAGGCCGAAGGTCGAGTGTTTTTATACAGGTCATGGAACTCCGAGGTAACTTCTAATATCCTCATATTTTACAACAAGAGGAACTTTATTTATTATAATACACAAGTTTCAGTGAGTCATGTGACAGAAATGACAACAGAACTCACCGTTTATAACTGATGACATCAGAACTCACCGTTTATAAGGATACAATTTACAAGATATTTATGGCTTTTGTGTATTATGAAAGGATATTGAGTAAAAGTGTTAATTGTTAATACACTCCCTAAATCAGCAGCAGCCAGTGACAGAGACTCAACTAAGCTCAAAACTCAACCAGATCTTCCCAAATGTCTGCCACCTCTCCAGCCTCCAGTCACACTATATATCGGTCTCTGTGGAGCCCACCAGGCAAAACATAAACAAAGCTGTAAACATTCTACCTTCCAACATTTTGGAAGTAAAAAGAGGGACATACAACAGTGACATTTTTGATCACGCCCCTTTCTGTGGTCACACCCCCTAATTACCATGTTCATTTTACATAATTTGGCAGGTTATGAAAGTTTGAAAATGTTTCTCTTTATCTAAACTATTGTAACGCTTTTCTGGCCTAATCTGCCAATTAGGAGTTAAGGGTGACCAGCTAGATAGTGAGCATGGGTTACAATGCGAATCTTCACCCAGGGCAGAGCCTTCGCCAAATGGAAGCTTCCCCTTTAAACTATAGTTGAACTACAACTCACAGGCATATAAGTGCAAATAGAAGAATGGACGCCAGGAGGTTCTTAAAAAGGTTAAACAGGAGCAGATTTATTATGCCAAAGGCAAATGACCACAGGTTTACTTACAACAGTTCTGAGGACACAGCAGATGGGATCACTTTGGACAGTAGAGGTTCACAGTCAAACAGATGCGACTCCCAAAGGATATTGCAGATAGGTGTACATCAAATCCCAGTTCAGCCGACGTTGCACAGTGAGGGGATCGGGATCAATCAGGTAGGGGTCAGGTAGTCCTTTGCTCACCTACTGCCCTAACAACTGAGTTCCCTGCTCTAAAGGCAAACAGGCCTTGTGGGAAGCTACTCCCTACTACAAATCCTCGTTGGAGCGACAGCTGCTCTTTCTGCTACACCTCTCTGTCTTTCTCTCCTAGAGAGAACTATAACAGTATCTTACTATTTTAGCTGGTCCTCGTTCACGGGGTTTACCTGGTCCCCGACTTAGCACTAAAGGTGTCAGGTCCCTTTAGGGTAAAGGCTTTACTGGGGCCTATGGTGATCCCAGGCTCAATGGAGATTCACCTAGCAGCAGCACCAGGAGCCAAAGAGGAAGAGGACACTCCCTGCACACACTATATAGCAGTGAGGCAGGGGAGTGTCATTACACTCTTTGTCCAATAGGTGTGGGTGTTACACTTTACCAGTTACAAGGGCTTGGCCCAATAACAAGGGAAAAGAGAACTACATACAAACGGTAGGGGATTAACTCTATAGGGATAGAATATCCTATAGGTCCCTACATACACCCGGGGGAAAAATCCATTTCGTCCCGACAATGGTGAAATGATATAGACACAATAGTAACAAAGTGAATATATAAGTGCAAACCAACAATACCATTGAACATCACTCTTCCGGTATCCTCTCCTGAGGAATACCTGGTAACAATGGGTACTGTGGAGAAAAGAACAGTAAAGAGCAAAAGTGCAATACTGTATTGGATAAGTTTCAGTGCAAATAACTTCAGTTGCATAACTTTATTACATTCATGAGGTCCTTATAGGAACACTCAGGCACTTAACTTACGATACTTGAACCATCCATAGCGTATCAGGAGGTCCAGGCACAGGCTTGGCTGAAAAGAAAAATTAGCATACATTTCTTTTCACACATGAACACTCATTTTTATTGCAGTTGAGTTACATGACCCCACCATAACCAAAAGCTTTATTCATATCACACCCCCCCCCCTACCCAAGTGTACAAAGTCACTGAGAGCCACTTGGGGAGTAGTAAGGGAAAGAATAAAGGTGCTACTCAGCGAGTAGTTAGAGGTAGAAGAGTTTTTGGTGGGGGCTCAGCAGTCTTTGTCTCATGAACCCAACTATTTACAAGTTCCAGACAATGTTCAGAAGTCCAGAAATGGAACAATGAGTGAACAAAACAATGAAGAAGGCCCAAAACTTGGGGCATCAATCTTGAAGAACATCAGGAAATGAAGAAGGCCCAAAACTTGGGGCAATCAAACGACGTCCTCAAGTGTAAACAAATCATCCCTAAGAGGAATTCTCACTCTTAGAGGCATACTGAAAAGTTACAACACACAGGGTCCAGCCGGATCCACTGTGGACAGCTTAAGAAATCATCCCATACTTTTCCAGGGTATGTTCATAGGATAGATAGTAAGAAGGGTGAGGCTTATCTACCTTCCTCCATTAGGCAGAGTGGTTGACAAACTGAAGAAGCGGTCCTCTTGAAACTTCCCACAACTTTTAACATGGTGCTTTAAGATGGTACGCCCATACCACCATTCGCTGAGGGTGTCACAGAGGAAGACCATGTCACGCTGCCGCTTCTGTGGATCGCTTTGAAACAATCCCTTGGGTCCCACATCTGTTTTCTTTAAAAAGTTCTCCATAAAGCCATTCTTCCAAATTCTTCTCTACTTCGTCATAAACCCACTCAGGTGCATAGGGCATTGGATATCCCCAACGGTCACGCACACGGGCATTGATGATGCGTTGCACCCGTGAAACTGTGCGTGCCTTCTTGGGGTCGGCCCTTCCCTGAGCGACCCAGAAACCTTGTGCCTCTGGAGAAAGCAAGGGAGTTGACAAGCAGGCAACAGGCTGCTGAGATTTTGGAAGCTCTGAAGGAACCACTGTGGATGAAGCCTCATCCTTTGGTGCAGTGGTTGGCTTTGGAGTTGCAGGCCTAGGCATGGCAGGCTTGGGTGTGGCCGGCCTAGGAGTGATAGGCCTAGGTACAACATCAGGGTTCCTGCGCATAGTACTCCCCCTCCCTCTGGGTGGAACACGTGTATCCTCACTCTTTGTGGCTGCATCCCCACTAGCGCCTACTCCATGTGAAATAGACAAAGCTTTTATAGGAACGATCAGGCTTTGCTTGCTGGGTGGACACCCTGAGGAGAAGTGAAGAGGATATGCGGGAACAGGTGCAGGAGCAGAGTCTCCTGACACTGAAGACAATCCATCTGTGTCTGTAGCGATGGATTTTGTCTTTATGCCCTTTTTAGGATCAGCATAAAGTACATAGGGACCTAACCAGCACTCGTGAAAACAATGGGGGCACGATGAGTGGAAATTACAGGTCTCTGTGGATAGTTCACGGGTACAGTGCCCGCAATAGGGAACAACTATCCGGTTATAGTGGACATTCAGTTTTTCTCCATATGTCCCGGCCCAAATATATCTAAGGCCAAAGTCTACATCTTCTATGTCCTCATCCGAGAACAACGGAGCCCCAGTTAGGTTTTCCTCCGCATCCGCCCAACCTTCCCAAGAATGGTCAGCCATAATAATGGGGAAAAGGTTTTACCGGTATGAAGAATGTAGTAGTCCTCCACTATGCCCGCAGCCGCAGGGTAATCAGTAGTGAAGGCCGGAAGGTCCGCACTTGGATGGGCCACAGCCGTGGTCCGTGATGGTGCAGCACCTTGAACAGGAGCGATGCAGAAATCCTCCGGTTTTGCTGAAAAAGAAAACGGTAACAAGCAGGTACCGCTTGGTGTGAAGAGTAAGAAGTGCAGTGAAACTTTCTAGGCAGCCGCCGGAAGTCCACAGGCACAAACAGGCGGAGCTGTGATGAACACGTCCTCTCTCTGTAAAGTCTCTTCACAAAATGGCGGCGGGACGTGACGTCAGGGACCGCCTTACTCCCAAAGCGCGCCAACAGTTACAGCGCGGGAAAAAGATTGGCGCCAGCGAAATCTCGCGCTCGCGAGACTTGAGCTATGGCGCAGGCTCGTGTATCGGGAATAGAACCTCCAAGCCCGAACCCATGGCCCTGAGATACTAGGGGAAAAATACCTAGCAAATTTAGTAGAAAAAGACGTGCAGGCAGCCTTTTGCCAATCAGGTCCGCCGCCTGTCACGAAAATTTAAAGCGACAGTGCACAAAAACACTAAATCACAAAAATACAAAAATAGCCTGGATTTAGGGGCGTGGCCCCACGTTGGGCGCCAAAATGTAACGCTTTTCTGGCCTAATCTGCCAATTAGGAGTTAAGGGTGACCAGCTAGATAGTGAGCATGGGTTACAATGCGAATCTTCACCCAGGGCAGAGCCTTCGCCAAATGGAAGCTTCCCCTTTAAACTATAGTTGAACTACAACTCACAGGCATATAAGTGCAAATAGAAGAATGGACGCCAGGAGGTTCTTAAAAAGGTTAAACAGGAGCAGATTTATTATGCCAAAGGCAAATGACCACAGGTTTACTTACAACAGTTCTGAGGACACAGCAGATGGGATCACTTTGGACAGTAGAGGTTCACAGTCAAACAGATGCGACTCCCAAAGGATATTGCAGATAGGTGTACATCAAATCCCAGTTCAGCCGACGTTGCACAGTGAGGGGATCGGGATCAATCAGGTAGGGGTCAGGTAGTCCTTTGCTCACCTACTGCCCTAACAACTGAGTTCCCTGCTCTAAAGGCAAACAGGCCTTGTGGGAAGCTACTCCCTACTACAAATCCTCGTTGGAGCGACAGCTGCTCTTTCTGCTACACCTCTCTGTCTTTCTCTCCTAGAGAGAACTATAACAGTATCTTACTATTTTAGCTGGTCCTCGTTCACGGGGTTTACCTGGTCCCCGACTTAGCACTAAAGGTGTCAGGTCCCTTTAGGGTAAAGGCTTTACTGGGGCCTATGGTGATCCCAGGCTCAATGGAGATTCACCTAGCAGCAGCACCAGGAGCCAAAGAGGAAGAGGACACTCCCTGCACACACTATATAGCAGTGAGGCAGGGGAGTGTCATTACACTCTTTGTCCAATAGGTGTGGGTGTTACACTTTACCAGTTACAAGGGCTTGGCCCAATAACAAGGGAAAAGAGAACTACATACAAACGGTAGGGGATTAACTCTATAGGGATAGAATATCCTATAGGTCCCTACACTATTTTTTGTGTCTCAAAATGGTTACAAAGTATCTTATTTGCACCTGTTAGGTGTTCTGGGCTCTCTGCTAAAAGCCAATTAAGTAAGAAACTTTGTTTCTTTATCTGGCTGTTCAGTGCAGAGAAAATCTGGACTTTCCAGTACAAATGAGGGACGGCAGGTTGAGCTGTCAAAAGAGGGACTGTCCCTCTGAAAAAGGACAGTTGGGAGGTATGTGTAAGGATTGGATATTCTAGAGCCAGGTTTTCAATATTAATGTCCCTTTAGTTTTGTCAATAAAGATACTTTGCTGCAAAAAATGGCGGACTAAAAAAAACCCGCCTCATCAAACAGCAGGGGGGCGGGCGAGAATATGAACTCGCTTTGCCTATGGAGACGTCACCGCGCGGGTGGAGGACGTAACCGCCATGTTTGGTATGGGCAACAAATACAAAGACGGTCTTGTAATCGACGTTTAAATCGATGCTGCTCAGAATAGCAAAATACTTTGCTACTCAGATCGATCTGCTCTTCCATTCGAAGGATTAGCTGTACCTTAGCGCCGGGCTAGGGGGGTGAGTTTGCCCACACGCTAGATGACAGCTTCCGGCCTAGGAAATGCTGAGCGCGTTCGCGCGGCAGGAAGTGGAAGGAACGTGGGTTTGGTGAACGCGCCTCCCCCCCTCTGTGGGGACCGGAAGCGGAAGCGGCGCGAGGAGTCTGGGGGAACCGGAGACTGAGGGAGAGCGAGGTGTTAACGTGCGAGGTATGTGGCGATTTCCCGAGCTTATATCTGTGTGGGGCGGCGCTGGGGGGCTGCGTGGGGACACGGGGGCATCGTTGTGCTTCTGGGGGACAGACAATGTGCAAGTTTATTTGGATCAGGAGCAGTTCCATTCACTCTGCCACTGCTTGTACCCAGGGAGGGAGTGTTCGTGTGTAACTCCCCTCACTATCCACCACTAAAGGGGAAGCTAACCTTTACTCCTCCACTAGATGCACCTAAACCCACAAATCTCTCTTCTGGCCTTTGTGGTGTTTTTTTTAATGGGTTTCAAATGGTTCTGCCTCTTTTTGCTCTGAAACTACAGTCTGGTTGTTGTTTGTATCTACTCAGGCTGATTGCTAAGCTAAGGAAACCCTAGCAACCAGAGAGTGCTTACAATTCCAACATTGAGATTCGCAGAACAGCAACAAAAACTGTAAATATCTCAAGTTATCTTATCTACCTCTGTCCCCATCATACTAAAAGTTCATTTACAGGTGAACTATCCCTTTAAAATGTTTAAATTCAGGTTTCCCGGTTAAGGTGTTGTGCGCCTTTAAATGAAGTTGTAGTATGATGTACGGACAATTTGCAATTGGTTTTCGTTTTTTATCTGTGGTTTTAGCTTTTTATTCAGCAGCTCTCCAGTTTGGTATTTCACCAGTCTGGTTGCTACAGTACAGATTCCCCTAGCAACCATGCATTGATTTGAACAAGAGACTGGAATATGAATAGGAGAGGCCTGAATAGAAAGAGGAGTAATAAGAAGGAGCAATAACAATACATTTGTAGCCTTACAGAGCATTTGTTTTTAGATGGGGTCAGTGACCCCCATTTAAAAACTGGAAAGAGTCAGAACAGTGGTCCCCAACCAGTGGGTAACATGTTACTCACCAACCCCTTGGATGTTGCTCACAGTGGCCTCAAAGCAGGAGCTTATTTTTGAATTCCAGGCTTGGAGGCAAGTTTTAGTTGTATAAAAACCAGTAGTACTGCCAAACAGAGTCTCCTGTAGGCTACCAGTCCACATAGGGGCTACCAATAGCCAATCACAGCCCTTATTTGGCACCCCCTAGAACTGTTTTCATGCTTGTGCTGCTCCCCAACTCATAATGTTTAATAAACATGCATTGCAGAAATGCTTGCAATTATTATTATTTTATAACACAAGTCACCTACAACAACTACAAAAACAAAACAATGATGGTTTATTGTGGGTTTGCTACACTGGTGCAAATGAGCCTAAGCCAGGTGCATGGGCATCAACCACATATTGGCCACTCAATGAGAATCATGGATTGTTAGAACACTATTGCCCACTTGCAGCCCCATGTCATTGCTGTGAATGGCAAATGTTGTGGCTAGTGCCAATGGGGAGTGGCTAGTATCACTTAGGAACACTCACTTTTGGTGATCTGCCTTACAGTGTCTGCTGTGAGCAAGGGGTTTGTAGGAGAAGCTCATCTTCAGTGATGCACTTGCAGTAGTTACCAATATAAGCATTTTTTACCAACATAAGCATTTTTTTTTTTTTTTGCAATAAGGATGAGTTGGATGGAAGATTTATTTAGTTATCTGTGTGCAGTAAGCAGGTGCTTGACCATTTCACTCAGAGGCTTCCAGCTGAAGGAACACTATACTGAAACATGGCAGGGTAACATAAACTGCCAGTCTGATTTATATACTATGCTAAATGTTTGAACCCGTAGTCCTGTCTTTATGCTGCCATGTATTGGTGCTCCTATTTACTTTGGAAAGTGAAAGCTAGTTTTTTTTTTTTTTTTTTTCAATATTGCAATATCACTTTTATTTTATTACATGCAAGGGGGTTTTGGCTGCTAAGGGCCCACAATGGTAACATTGCATTGTTTGTCATGGCCACACAAATGCTGATGAGATGTTTCCTTTACCATGTTAACGGTTCTTCTTAATCACTGTACTCAAATTTGGGTTTCAAACTGGACTATGGACTCTTCATGCTATGTTGTTAACATACACTTATAAAGATAGCTAGAATCTCAGCTGCCATAAAGCAGGACAGGACTGCTGCTTACAATGGGGATCAGATAGGATCTGTGCAGCCACTGGGACAGAATGTTCTGTTATACAGATAGCTAGAATCTCAGCTGCCATAAAGCAGGACAGGACTGCGGCTTACAATGGGGATCAGATGGGATCTGTGCAGCCACTGGGACAGAATGTTCTGTTATACAGATAGCTAGAATCTCAGCTGCCATAAAGCAGGACAGGACTGCTGCTTACAATGGGGATCAGATGGGATCTGTGCAGCCACTGGGACAGAATGCTCTGTTATACAGATAGCTAGAATCTCAGCTGCCATAAAGCAGGACAGGACTGCTGCTTACAATGGGGATCAGATAGGATCTGTGCAGTCACTGGGACAGAATGCTCTGTTATACAGATAGCTAGAATCTCAGCTGCCATAAAGCAGGACAGGACTGCTGCTTACAATGGGGATCAGATGGGATCTGTGCAGCCACTGGGACAGAATGCTCTGTTATACAGATAGCTAGAATCTCAGCTGCCATAAAGCAGGACAGGACTGCTGCTTACAATGGGGATCAGATAGGATCTGTGCAGTCACTGGGACAGAATGCTCTGTTATACAGATAGCTAGAATCTCAGCTGCCATAAAGCAGGACAGAACCAATGCCTTGAGGTGAGAAGAGTTAAACACACAAGGTGTACAAAATAACTGATAATAAACAGTACACATTAGTTTGAGGCACAAATTCAAATGTTATCCCTACTTCTGGTCTGACACATCATAAAGAACGTTACACAGAGACAATTCTAGTTTGCATTGATCTGAGTGAGATAACAATGTAACAGATGCAAATCAGCTTATTTATAGGGGACTTTGATACATTTTTAGTAAGTGTTTATAATAAATAGGGATGCACTGAATCCAGGATTCGGTTTCGGTATTCGGCCAGGATTCGGCCATTTTCAGTAGGATTCGGATTCCGCCGAATCCTTGTGCCTGGCGAACCGAATCCATAAAATCGTGTGACTTTTCGTCACAAAACAAGGAAGTAAAATTTTTTTTTAGCCGCATTCTTCATGCACGGCTCTATTTTTCCCTCACTGATTTGCATATGCTTTTTCGGGTTCGGGATTCGGCCGAATCTTTCATGAAGGATTCGGGGGTTCGGCTGAAGCCAAAAAAAGTGGATTAGGTGCATCCCTAATTATAAAATCTCCCGGCAATGGCAGCTCTGTCCTGTTGTTAGGTAGTTTACTTTAAAGGGAAAACATTTTTTTTTTCAAAATGAATCAGTTAATAGTGCTGCTCCAGCAGAATTCTGCACTGAAATCCATTTCTCAAAAGAGCAAACAGATTTTTTTTATATTCAGTTTTGAAATCTGACATGGGGCTAGACATATTGTCAATTTCCCAGCTGCCCCAAGTCATGTGACTTGTGCTCTGATAAACTTCAATCACTCTTTACTGCTGTACTGCAAGTTGGAGTGATATCACCCCCTCCCTTTCCCTCCAGCAGCCAAACAACAGAACAATGGGAAGGTAACCAGATAGCAGCTCCCTAACACAAGATAACAGCTGCCTGGTAGATCTAAGAACAGCACTCAATAGTAAAAACCCAGGTCTCACTGAGACACATTCAGTTACATTGAGAAGGAAAAACAGCAGCCTGCCAGAAAGCATTTCTCTCCTAAAGTGCAGGCACAAGTCACATGACCAGGGGCAGCTGGGAAATTGACAAAATGTCTAGCCCCATGTCAGATTTCAAAATTGAATATAAAAAAATCAGTTTGCTCTTTTGAGAAATGGATTTCAGTGCAGAATTCTGCTGGAGTAGCACTATTAACTGATTCATTTTGAAAAAAACATGTTTTCTGATGACAGGATCCCTTTAACTTGATTTCCCTATAAGGGTCAGGCCACACTAGCAGATTCGGGGAGATTAGTCACCCCTCTTCTTCGGGCAACAATCTCCCCAAACTGCCTTCCCCCTGCCCTCCGCCGGCTATTCACACGCGTCACTTCGTTTTCCGAAATCGCCCAAAGTTTCCTCGTGAGGATTCGGCTTGTGTGGTCTGACCCTAAATATGCAGTAAAACATAACAAAATATATTATTCTGCAAGGAGACCCTCAGATCTTTTTATTTCTCAGTGGGTTCAGACAGAGTTGAATTGATAGTGTAACCTCACCCAGTAGAAAATGCTTTCCAGCTATCAATGGACGTGATATTTGCTTGTTATTGTGCTTTTATATCGTTGCCAGGTTTAATTTTCAAAACCAGCCCAAATCAGCTGCAAGACCAGCCCAAAACTAGCCAAGAGGCACTTCAAAAGTAGCCCCAAAATAAACAAGAAACGTGTTAGGCTTTTATTTTTTATACATGATGTAAAATAAAGACTTTTTGTACACGAAACGCGTCAGGCTTTTATACATGGCTGAAAATAGACTTTTATACATGAATCGCGTCAGGCTTTTAACTTTTATACATGACGTAAAATAACGACTTTTTTGTACTGTTCAAAATCTGGGCTCCTGGATTCTACTGACTGATTGATTTTGGTGTTCTGGAGTGGTTCAAGTTTCGTGTGTAGCCCCAAAATAGCACAATATGTGCAGTGAAAAATAAGTCTATAAAAATTAATGAATACATGTATGAAAATACTCCTTTTACAATTTTTCACTGTTTCACATATTTTTCCATGAAGCAAAATGGGACAGATTCACCGTCACCAGGGGCAAGAGGTATAGGGGCTCCATAACATTTCAATATATATTGGTAAAACAGGTCAACCTCTAGACATTTTGGTGGCCAGCAGTTTTTTTCCCCAAAATTGTCTGAAATTGAGAAAAGTCACTGGAGAATGCTTAAGAGGGACGGAAGACTGGGGTACAGAGCCCAAAATCTGGTAACTCACAAATTCTACCCAAGTCAGTCCCGTTGCATGCTGGGTATTGTAGTCTTACATTAAACTTGGCAGTCAGCAAATTGTTAAATAAAAACCACATTACCCAGCATGCATTGGGAGACGCCATCAGGGCAAGAAGAAACATTGGCTGGTTTCCAAAGTACAAACCAGCCACAGGCCCAAAAAGTGGCCCTAATCTGTACCGTGGCTAATTTGTACTTTCAAAACCCCTCCTGGGCTTTAAATTATGAGCCCAATTTGGTTGGAAAAGTGCAACCCTGGAGCAGGGTTCCTTCTCTGTTGGGGGCCCTACTAATTTGCAGTTGCCAAATGTCATATTCCCAAAGTTTAGTGCTGCCATGAAATTAAACCTAGAACAAGGCTGTCTGTTTCTGTTCCCAAAATCCTGTAGAACCTCGTATCCAATGACCATGTCAGTACGTGTGTGGCCGGCTTATTATGAGTTATTGGGAGATCAGCAAGTTTATTCATTATGTGCCGTTTTATCTTTCAGATGACGTTATCCATCTAACACTGTGTGACAAGAATATTCCTTCAGTAGTGGAAATGGTAAGTAAATGCTTTCCTTTGCTGTTTTGATAATTTATGACGATCCCTAAGCTTAGTCTCCCAACTGAAGCTCACTGAGCATGTGCATGGTCTTGGTCTTGCAAAGATGTATAACATAGTTACATGTGTAACTTTGAAAGCATAAATAATTTTAAAGAGGCTTCTAGTGCAGTAAGTTCGTGTTTATGTTAAGTATACAAAATACAACATTTCTTGCCTTATTCTGTTTTAGACTTCAGTTTCCCTTTAATGGTAACCTGTAGTAAAATAAGCTGGTGCTTTCGGGATTAACTCTCGTTATCGTGTGAAATGATTATCTCTGTGATTCCGAGAGGTTTAGGTTACAGACCTCGCAAGCACCCCGGTTCCTAAATAAGTATATGCTTGTATAGCAGTACGGACAGGGTCATTAAAACAGAGAACTTTCCCAATGTACAGGTGCTGTAAGAATGCCGATTTGATGGTCTCCTTCCCTGCATGAGAAGGTTTGCAGTTTGAATCCTCCTCCATGAACTGACAACTAAGCAGCCATCCTGTGAATGCAGCGTTGACCTCCCTAGTGAGTAACTGGTGAGAGAAACACACAGAGTGGCTGCTCCTTTGCACGCCCCATTGTAACCTCTCTTAAAGGGGAAATGTAGCGACAATTAAAATTTAATATAAACTTCCTCATACTGAAGTAAGAAACTTTCTAAATACAATCAATTAAAAATTCTGCATTGTTTCTGAAATAATCAAGTTTCAAGCTCTCTGTTTCTCTTCATTCTCTCTTCATGCAGCAGTTGGGCGTCAGATATTAATTGACAGTTAGATCCAATATATCTTATAGAGGGGGCTCCCTTTCCTAGCAGATGTATTAGAGCTCACTCGAATAACTGATTCCAGTAAAAACAAAATCTAACAAAATAACTGCCTTTTGCACAAATCCTGCATGTAGAGAGACATGATGCCTGGTGAGTTTAATAGGGTGAGCTCTAATACATCTTCTAGGCAAAAGGAGCCCCCCTATAAGATATATTGGATCTAACTGTCAATGAATATCTGACACCCAACTGCTGCATGAAGAGAGAATGAAGAGAAACAGATGCTGAGAGAGGAATAGTGAAGATAAACTTGATTATTTCAAAAACAATACAGAATATTTAATTGATTGTATTTAGAAAGTTTCTTATTTCAGTATGAGGAAGCTTATATAAAATTTTCGTGATAGTTCCCCTTTGAGTTGGCTGCACTCGCACCTACTCCCCCTTCCTATTCTGCACTTACTCACAATTCCACTGCCCTGACCGTTGAATTTCTCTCCCCAGAGTAAGGCAACATGGAGGAGTCTCACTTTAACTCCTCGTATTTCTGGCCGGCAGTGCCTACAGTTTCTGGACAGGTAAGTCTTTGCTTCTCTCCTTGGCAAAAACTTCAATCTTTCCTGCACTTGAAGAGAGGTGGCTTGTCATAGAGAAATAATTATGGCCACCCACCTTATAATATCTAGATCCCACTTCTGCTATTTGTGTGTGTTTATATAGTTTTGCATTTTCTCTTATAATAGGCGAGTGATAGTTCTGAACAAAGCAAAGTAATATTCATTAGAAAATGATATATTCATTAGAAATATGAGTTTATTATCAGAGGTGTCAAACTTTCAGGCCTTCAGTTGTAACGTGAACTATTAATAACCAGCATCTTCTGACTTAGTTTCGTTGTTGAAATATCTTATAAGACAAAAGCTGGAAACCTGCATATTGTACATTAGCTCAGCTGTAACACATACACCTTATATGATGCCACCACTGTAATGTTATCACTCATGTATTATAAGGGATAATGTGCCCCCTACTGTAAATGATAAGGATATTAGTATTAGAAGTTGCTGAGGGGTTGTTCTGTGACCATATAAAGGCACAAGGCTGCAGGCTGAGTTATACAGGGAACTCTGAGTATCACTCATGTATTATAAGGGATAATGTACCCCCTACTGTAAATGATAAGGATATTAGAAGTCACTGAGGGGTTGTTCTGTGACCATATAAAGGCACAAGGCTGCAGGCTGAGTTATACAGGGAACTCTGAGTATCACTCATGTATTATAAGGGATAATGTACCCCCTACTGTAAATGATAAGGATATTAGAAGTCACTGAGGGGTTGTTCTGTGACCATATAAAGACACAAGGCTGCAGGCTGAGTTATACAGGGAAATCTGAGTACCACTCATGTATTATAAGGGATAATGTACCCCCTACTGTAAATGATAAGGATATTAGAAGTTACTGAAGGGTTCTTTGACCATATAAAGGCACAAGGCTGCAGGCTGAGTTATATAATGTATATAATTAACGGGTTGATAATAGATATAATAAAATTCTCAGGTCTCTAAACTTGAAACTCGCCAAATGCAGGAAGGAGTCCAGGTGCACCGCCCTGACCCTTCAGCTGAGGAAGTGGATAACCGTACTGTAGTGGAACAGGCACAACCAATCTTCCAGACTGGCTTGTAAAATTATAAGTAGTTTATTACATTCATTAGGATACAGCCTTACGCATTTCAAATCTTACAATCATAGGCTGAATAATCCAATATCCCACTGCATATTTAAAGGGAGAGAGAACCAACTGGCATTATACATACTTAGGCCTATCACATTAAGTAACAAGAATTACCACTAGTGGTGGTCTTTGGTTTGGCCTCACCAAAGTAAACCCACCCCTAAAAGAAGGATTAAACGCCATCTTGGTACTTTCAATATAGAGGGCAATTCAAAGCAACAAGAAATTTCTCTATAGTTTTTCTCTATTAGTTGGGTGATCTACGCCCTCTTCTCTTTCGTTGCTTCTGCATAAAGTTTCTCCCTGGTTATTTCAACCAGTGTGTTAATAATATTAATATTTCTCAGCATAGCGGTGGCATTATTTCCCCTTATTAGACAATACCCTACTCGTATCCCTCACAGCAGATTGACAACTCCATGTTCCTGAACAAAGTCAAGGAGCAGCTGATCCAGGAGAAAGGATGCAACCTGAGCTCACACTACCCAACTCTCCTCACTGTTCCCACCTCCATGTCTCTGCCTGCGGGGATCAGTTTGGACGCCAACAACAAGGTGGAGCTTCATGGAATCCAGCAGAGCCAATCATCTGTCACGCAGAACATCACTGTGCTACCTGTGCCCACCACCGGGCTTATGACAGCCAGTAAGTGAAGAAAAATAATTGTGGCTTCCCAGCCGTTGCTTTGGGTGTCCTGGAAAAAGACTTTCAATTCTTATTGGTTAAATATGATCCAGTCTTCCTAGTTGTCCACGCTTGCTCACCATCTTATTAGGCCGTCTTTTGAGTGACACTCTGCATGCTCTGTGTACTTTGGACTGTTTATATGTTATCCAATAGTTAAAGAAACATTCACTCTGTGTATTGGTACCTAAGCCCAAGTATCTGCTAGTAGCCCGGTGCATGTGCTGTGAATCAGAAGTAAAAACATGGGGGGGAGAGGGCATCTAGTGAGGCACAGATCTTCCTGGTTGTGTTTGCCTTGAGCAGCTGCATGATCCCTAAATCATGATACATAGACCTTCTGTCCTACTTTTTATGTTAAAGGGATACTGACATGGGAAAACATATAAAGGCATCAGTTAAATAGTAATAATTCTGCACTGAAATCCTTTTCTCAAAAGAGCAAACAGATTTTTTTTATATTTCATTTTGAAATCATATTGGCAGTTTCCCAGGAGCCCCCAGTCATGTGACTTGAGCTCTGATAAACTTCAGTCACACTTTACTGCTGTACTGCAAATTAGAATATCACCCCTCCTCCCCTCCTAGCAGCCTAACAACAGAACAATGGGAAGGTAACCAGAGGGTAGCTCCCTAACACAAGATAACATCTGCCTGGTAGATCTAAGAACAGCACTCAATAGTAAAATCCAGGTCCCACTGAGACACATTCAGTTACATTGAGTAGGAGAAACGACAGCCTGCCAGAAAGCAGTTCCATCCTAAAGTGTTGGCTCTTTCTGAAAGCACATGACCAGGCAAAGTGACCTGAGATGCACCACACACCAATATTATAACAATTGCTGGTTCAGGAATGACATTTTATATTGTAGAGTGAATTATTTGTAACCTGTGTAATTTTTAAATAAAAACTACTTCATAAAAATTAGGACAGAATCCCTTTAAGCTTTAATTACTTTAATTTAGTCATATTGCAGTATATCATTTCATAACTTCTGTTAATTTATTCTGATGCTGTTGCATCTGTGACATCTGAGTATCTTTTCACATTGCTTTCAATCTCACGTCACAGCGGGCCTGGTGATTACGTCTCCTTCTGGATCCTTGGTGACCACCCCATCATCTTCAGGCCAGACATTTCCAATCACTGCCCCATCCACAATGATCGTCTCCGCGCTGCCTGGTTCCCAAACTCTGCAGGTGGTGTCAGATCTCACAAAGGCCAAAATCTGTGAAGTGGGTACTACAGGGACCCACAAATCAGGCCGGGGCCGGAAGAAGAAGCGGCTCCCAGAACCCACTTTGCCTGACCTTAATGACCCCTATGACCTTTCCAACGAGGATGAGGATGAGCATCAAAAAGATGGGAAGACCTATCGGTGAGGGCTTGAGCAACTTTGTTTAACCTAGAATCGTTTTTGCATATTTTTCTTCATTAAAGTGGACCTGTCACCCAGACATAAAAATCTGTATAATAAATGTCCTTTTCAAATTAAATATGAAACCCAAATAATTTATTTTATTAAAGCATTCATAGCTGTTCTAAATTCATTTAAATATTGCTCCTCTATAGAGGCGGGGCAGGCAATTACTTTCACTTTCCATTCAGCACTTCCTACATGTCACTGCTCTCCCCACATTCCCCCGTTCTTTTCACCATTTAATTGTGTAACCAGGGCATGGGGATAGACATCAGGTCCCCCATTCTGGGACACAAGCAAGATTTTTAGATGATTCAAGGTGTCCACAAAATGGCTCCTGCCTGCTTGCTATAATTATTAATTCTCAGGGGGAAGGAAACAAGATTCAAATAATTTTTACAGAGTAATTAAAGTTCATTTTGCTTGTCTTAACATAATAAAATAGGATTTGGAATTATTTATTTGGGTGACGAATCCCCTTTAAGTCAGAATGTTGTAGTAGGACTTCCTCAAGCTCAATGTTACCTTGGTAGTTTATGCGCTTGTTTGTCTTTCAGGTGCCGCATGTGTTCCATCACCTTCTTCTCCAAGTCAGAGATGCAGATTCATTCAAAGTCTCACACGGAAACAAAACCACACAAGTGCCCGCACTGCTCCAAATCATTTGCTAATAGCTCCTACCTAGCCCAGCATGTGCGTATTCACTCTGGAGCTAAGCCCTACAGCTGCACCTACTGTCAGAAAGCTTTCCGCCAGCTCTCTCACCTCCAGCAGCATACACGGTAAGGCAGGTTGTGGGATTATGTGTTAGTGCTACAATACTTTTTTAATAAGGGAGATTCTAGTGTCTGCCTGTACCAAACTGAAGGGGTGGCATTCACCTGCCAAGCCCAGAAATTTTGGCACAGTTATAGACTGAAGGGATTTGGATTGAGGTTGAAGTCTTAATAGCATGTGAGCCTTAAATAAATCACAGGGTGAGACTGTTTGAAGGAAAAGCTATGATGTTTGGAGATGGGGGGAAAATGAATATGGGAATCCAGGGAGGATTAAGCGTGTTGCACGTGGACACAGGACATGGCACATGTACCAGCACAAGGCAACCACAGCCCTTTAGCAGTAGAGATCTGTGTCTCCAAAGATGCCCCAGTAGCTCCCCATCTTCTTTTCTGCTGATTCACTGCACATTCTCTGTGCTGCTGTCACTTACTGAGCTTAGGGACCCACTCACAATATACATTACACATAGAATAGAAATGTCACAATATAAGGCTGATTAGTAATTAATACAGATAATTACTACATGGCAGCACAGAAACCAGTGCAATTAGCATCAGAATTGAATAATCAGCAAACCTGTAGCATCAGCTTATATTACAGCCAGGGAAGCTCATTTTCTGCTGGATAATTAGTGACGAGCCCTAAGCTTAGCTTCTCAACAGCCAATCAGAGCCCACTGAGCATGTGAGTGTCACAGACACTTTCCAAGATGGTGACCCCCTGTGACAAGTTTGAAGTCCTGGATCATTGCTGCTATTGACAAGCTGAAACCTTAGGCTGCTGCAATAAGTTCAGTATATAAAATATGGTATTTTTAGCCATATTCATTTTTAGGGTTTAGTTCTCCTTTAATAGTGCCGATGGTTCTGTGTGCAGGTAATCTTGCATCATCACTTCCTTAATTGATAGTGTGGGTTTGTCTGACAGATTATTATGTCCTTGAATGTTTAGCCCAATGGTACATTGTGTGGAACAAAGTAAATTAGACTGAGTGCTAGATGTCTTGTGACTCTCTGGTGGGGTAATTGTACAACACCACCATGATTGTGGCTGCATGCGAGGAGACTTCTGTGAGTTACACGTGTACAGATGGATGTTGTGTAGTGGTGAATGTGGTCAGAAGGGTGACTGTGTTTGCAGAAGGTAAGTACACAGAATAAAGACAGGATGGATCATGACTGCAGTTATGTTATTAGTCGTGCTGCATTTAAATATGTCAGGGCTAATGAATTGCTTCATACATAAGAAGACTTCCTTTGTCTGCATAATCATTTTCCAGTCAGTTGGTATCAACATTCAAATCTCATATGAGGACTGCATCAAATAGCCGATGTGGTCCTCGATCGCCTGAAAAAGTAAACCTCCCTGATCGAATATTTGCTTGAGGTTTACTTTTTCAGGCAATCGAGGACCACATCGCCTATTTGATGCAGTCCTCATCCCGTCGGTGCCCATTCCTTGTAATCCGATCGTTCAACCCTAGAGCCGAACGTTTGGATTAACCCGATATTGCGCTGATGTTGGCCAGATAAAATAAAGAAAGCAAATATCTGATTGGTTGATATGGGTTACTGAATATGGCAATTCCACTCCATGTGTATAAAACCACCAACAGCATGGAATTTAGATGAAGGAATGAGCGCGTAGAGACGAGGAAGGAATGAGCGCGTAGAGACGAAGAAGGAAATGAGCGTGTGGAGACGAGGAAGGAAATGAGCGCGTGGAGACGAGGAAGGAAATGAGCGCGTGGAGACGAGGAAGGAATGAGCGCTTGGAGACGAAGAAGGAATGAGCGCGTGGAGACGAGGAAGGAATGAGCGCGTGGAGACGAGGAAGGAATGAGCGCGTAGAGACGAGGAAGGAAATGAGCGCGTGGAGACGAGGAAGGAATGAGCGCTTGGAGACGAAGAAGGAATGAGCGCGTGGAGACGAGGAAGGAATGAGCGCGTGGAGACGAGGAAGGAATGAGCGCGTGGAGACGAGGAAGGAATGAGCGCGTGGAGACGAGGAAGGAATGAGCGCGTGGAGACGAGGAAGGAATGAGCGCGTGGAGACGAGGAAGGAATGAGCGCGTGGAGACGAGGAAGGAATGAGCGCGTGGAGACGAGGAAGGAATGAGCGCGTGGAGACGAGGAAGGAATGAGCGCGTGGAGACGAGGAAGGAATGAGCGCGTGGAGACGAGGAAGGAATGAGCGCGTGGAGACGAGGAAGGAATGAGCGCGTGGAGACGAGGAAGGAATGAGCGCGTGGAGACGAGGAAGGAATGAGCGCGTGGAGACGAGGAAGGAATGAGCGCGTGGAGACGAGGAAGGAATGAGCACGTGGAGATGAGGAGAGACAAATGTGTGTTAAATGTGCTAGTGAAGGTGAAAGAGAATGAAGTAATACAAGTATGGAGACTGTAGCAGTGGAAAGGAGTAAGGGTTGTAGATGACTGTTCCATTGGACATAAGGGGTGACTTGGTGAAGACTGTACCATTGGGAATGGATGTACATACTGTATGGGTGTGTGTCCACTGTAGCGATTGTAAGCTGCTACTGAGTGTGTGCTGGCTGTGTCATCAGTGAATAGATGTGATGGGTTATTGAGTGTTATCACCAGGACATTGTGTCTGTCATGGATAAAGAGGATTAGTTTCCATTCAGACTCTGTGCCTTTAATATAAACTTTGCTGTGTCCCCAACTTTTCAATTTCCAGTGGTTCTGGTATAGAGTTCCCACTGGTACAAAAGCAGGAAAGTTCAGTTCCTCAACCCTGCTATGGTGATACATACCATTCCCCACTTGCACAAGTAACAGCAGGTCACAGGTCTGTTTATGGCACACGTGCTTAGCAACCTACATTCTACCCGTGCCATGTCCCTTCCCAATACACTATCACACTTTTTGCCCAGACATGTTGATTTGCACAATTCCATTCACACGCAGCAAGTTTAGTGACCAGTGCAGGCGCCTCATTGCTCTCCAACGCTCTAATCAGGCACTACATTCATCCACTCGAGGCAGCTCCCCTGTCATCTAGATCATTGTCCCATGTAGTGTCCAAACTCCATTTAAAGCCGCCTGATAAAGCCAAAGACCTACCTACTGTATCATTCCGGCAGGATCCACCTGAAGGTTCATGGTGCTGTATCCAAGCCCCACAAGTGCCCGCACTGCTCCAAAACCTTCTCCAACAGCTCCTACCTGTACCAGCACGTGCGCATCCATTCGGGGGCAAAGCCCTACTACTGCAACTTCTGTCAGAAGTCCTTCCGCCAGCTCTCTCACCTCCAGCAACATACACGGTAAGGGGCAGGAGAAGAGAGCTGGTCATCGGGCAATACCCGTTCCTTCAGTGAAAGTATAAGCTGCTCCTGCAATAGAGAATTTTGTAACTTTCCCTTATATGTGACTATTATCTTATAAATGAACCATCTGTATTCTCTTAACAAAAAGCTATGTCTGAAGGGAGAAAATATTCTTTAAGCTCTTTCTTTATTTCCTGAATAAATCCTCTTGCATAGGAGCAACCCATTTACTTTGGCTCGCATATAAAAGGTGGAATGTGGGAACGAATGATGATCATTCCCTGCCTAATTAACATCATAAATCCAGTATGACGGAGCACTTTATATCTGTAATATGTGAGCTTTAGGCTTGGTGTTCATTGCCAAGATCATGTGACTAGTTTAGGAGCCACAATATCACAAACTACTTACTTTGACAGTTCAAGCCCCTGCATTACATACAAATACCTGCCCTGCCTTTTGATCAGCTCAGCATATGCTTATGCACCCTTAATGTACAGCATGCTCTATCTTTTACGTGATTCATCAAGGGGTCTTTTCAGTAAGCTGCAGACCCCCAGCCCATATGGACTCCCTTTTCTTTCAAGCACAGGCTCATCTCTCTGGGGCCAGACATCATGCTGTTGGCCTTTGGGAGATACAAAGCTATGATCGGATTACCAGTATACACTGTCCCTCTAGCCCAGGGGTCCCCAACCTTTTTCACCCGTGAGCAACATTTCGATGTAAAAAGAGTTGGGGAGCAACACTAGCTGCCAAATAAGGGCTGTGATTGGCTATTGGTAGCCCCTATGTGGTCTGGCAGCCTACAGGAGGCTCCATTTGGCAGTATATCCGTTTTTTATACAACCAAAACTTGCCTCCAAAATAAATTCAAAATAAGCACCTGCTTTGAGGCCACTGAGAGCAACATCCTAGGTGTTGGGGAGCAACATGTTGCTCACGATCTACTGGTTGGGTATCACTGCTCTAACCTATCAAAGCCTTTTATTTCCTATAGTATACTGGAAAACACACTTTGGGGGATGGAGTTTAGCCTGGTACATGATTTTTGTTTAATTGATTCCAATATTTTCTGTTCAATAACCTGGCATACACAATACAGTTATTTAAGAAGTAAATGCACACATCAACAGTTCAATTCCATCTTCACAGCAGCTGCCCCAAATAGTAGAATGCAGACACCTAGACCCCAGTACAACACCCATCACCCAATCAGGCCTAGTGCATGACATTTGCAAACACCGCACAACAGCGCATCCATTGCATAATGAGCGTGTACACTAAATGATTGAAGAGAGGGAACACTAAATGTTTGGAGAGGGAACACTCCAGAACATGAGCACACAGGGGTCGGAGATAAGAGCAGTGTCAAGGGTCCATTCTGCCCGTGTTTTATATTAAAGGCTAAAGCTGGCCATAGATGCAAAGATCCGATCGTTCGAATCCTCGAATGATCGGACTTCCCCATCTCCGACCTGCCACTAACCATTCCGATCAAATAAAGTAGAAAAGAACAGATCAGCCGATGTTCAACAATCGTACGAAAGTTATGTCCGACCAAAGCTGGTGACAGTCTCCCTCTGAAAATCGTACGATCAGCAATACACGCAGAGATATTATCGGCAGCCAACAGAAATCTTTTAACCTGTCTGATCGACCAAACGACCGATCCCAAAAATGTCGGGACTCTCCACACACAATCTGAAAATCGTACGAATCAAGGATTTGTCCGATCGGATCTTTGCGTCTATGGCCAGCATAAGCCCAATCCTAAATTGCAAGGGCTTCACAGGCATTAACCTACAGGCAGTGATGTGTGGTTGGTAATTATTTGGGTGAATATGAGCAGGTAGTAGCAGTGATTTGTTTCCTGTGTGGATAGGGCTGTGGAATGCGCATGATTGGTGCAGCGTCAGGGCTTGGTCACACGCATAACCAATAGGAGTGAGTTTCCATTCAGACACTGTGCCACAAGATACAATGTTATAGTGTGCCAATTCTTTATTCAGTCCCCACCACATTAACACATGTCATATTCCCACTAAATACACAAGTAATCGTATCCCAGGGGTGCATTACCTTAATCCTGAGCCAGCTGTTTCCGTGTCACATAGCTTCCCATTCTCCAGCCAGCCAGGCTTCTCACCAACGTAGTAACCACCGTCCTATACACCACGTTCTCTTCTCTTTTTTTACGTACAATTGTCTCCTATCCTCTTCATCATTGCCCCATTGCCTGATAAACCCAAAGACCTACCCACTGTGTCGTTCTGGCAGGATCCACACGAAGGTGCATAGTATTGTATCCAAGCCATACAAGTGCCCGCACTGCTCCAAAACCTTCGCCAACAGCTCCTACCTGCACCAGCACTTGCGCATCCATTCGGGGGCAAAGCCCTACAACTGCAACTTCTGTCAGAAGGCCTTCCGCCAGCTCTCTCACCTCCAGCAACATACTAGGTAAGGGGGCAGGAGGAGAGAGCTGGGGGAGCCCCGACACCAAGCATGTACCCTCCCCCCCTGCCAGCTGCATGCACACGTGTCTGAATGGAAACAGGGTTAGGGGAGGGGTATCATCCTGTCTGTCCATTTCACCCCCATTAATCCCTCCCCTACCTCCCTTACTAGCAAACACTTCACATGGATTTCTACTGTTCTCACCTCTTTCTTTCCTTCCTTCCTTCTTTCTTTTTTAGGATTCACACCGGAGACAGACCATACAAATGTGTTCATCCTGGCTGTGACAAAGCTTTCACCCAGCTTTCCAACCTGCAGGTATGTTCCTTTTGTCACCTAGATATCTATCTTGTCTGAGTCTTCCAACTCTTTCCTTCTGGGAACCTATCCCCGTCTTCCAACTCCTCTTCCTGGAAACCTGTCTCTCCAATCCTAACTCCTCTTTCTGGAAACCTTTCTCTAAAACCAACTCGTCTTCCTGGAAACCTCTCTCTCTCTAATCTCAACTCCTCTTCCTGGAAATCTGTCTCTCTCTAATCCCAACTCCTCTTCCTGGAAACCTCTCTCTCTCTAATCCAAACTCGTCTTCCTGGAAAACTCTCTCCAATCCCAAATCCTCTTCCTGGAAACCTCTCTCGCTCTCTCTCTCTCTCGCTCTCTCTCTCTCTCTCTCTCTCTCTCTCTTTAATCCCAACTCTTCCTGGAAACCTCTCTCCAATCCCAACTCTTCTTCCTGGAAACCTCTCTCTCTCCAGTCCCAACTCCTCTTCCTGGAAACCCCTCTCTCTCTCTCTCTCTAATCCCAACTCTTCCTGGAAACCTCTCTCCAATCCCAACTCTTCTTCCTGGAAACCCCTCTCTCTCCAGTCCCAACTCCTCTCCTCTTGTTGAAGCTCTGAAGCCAAATGAGCTAAATCTTATAAAATTAACAGGTTGCTCTAGGTTTTTATGGGGAGATTTTGGTGGACTAGAGATTTCCATGGACTGGTGTTGGAGGATAAGGGTTTTTTCTTTATAAGTATTATCTTCCTTGAATAAAGCAGTAGAAAGCATGCTTGGTCTATATAGTGGTTCTAATTACGTAAATATGTGGAGGAAGAACAGTGGAAAAGCCAAGCTACGATTGCAAAAAGTATGATGAGTAGGTATGAATAGCATGATGAGTAGCTTGTTTTTGGCATAGCAGTCCCAAATACATTTCCTAGCCGTCTGTTGTTCTCCTTTTTCCTTTCCTTTTTTTTTTTTTTTTTTAACCTCGCTAATGTGTGATTTCTCCATTCTGCTTGATAGTCTCACCGGAGGCAGCACAATAAAGACAAACCTTTCAAGTGCCACAATTGTCACAGAGCGTACACCGACGCGTCTGCCTTGGAGGTCCACCTGTCGACTCATACCGTCAAGCACGCGAAAGTCTACACCTGTTCCATCTGCAGCCGCGCATATACTTCTGTACGTATCTACTTTCATGAAGGAGTCTTCCCCTCTACATTCCCCCTTCTCTCTGTCTCAGCATTGTGTGTTATATCTTGTGACTATTCTGTCCAATGGCTCTTAATGTTCTTTATCAATCTCCATTACCACTTATTCACCCTTCACTCCTTTCTCTCTTAGGAGACTTATCTGATGAAGCATATGAGAAAACACAATGCTCCTGAACCCCAGCAGCCGCCTCCAACGCAAATTTTGACTTCACATGCACATTTCACCCCAGTCTCTCAGGCCCCTACTTCTGATGGGCCTCAGTGCTCCTTTGACATGAATCCCTTCAAGACTGACCATCACAAAGACTTGTGTCTGACTGTGGCCACCAGCACAATCCAAGTGGAACATCTTGCCAGCTCCTAGTTCTATTTAAGGGGACAAGTAGGCCCCTATGTTAAGAGGATAGGGGGACTATGATCTGACTCATTGTAGGAAGAAGAGAAAGAATGGGTTCTCAGCCAGCCTCAACTTTTGGGATGGGGTGGGGGTTAAAAAGGACAACAAACTCAGCCCAACATTATAGGGGGAGGGCGCTACTCTGAGGAAGCCTTAATTTGAGGAAAGATGGATGAAGCATTAAGCTTACCCCAGCTGTGATACGCATTGGGGAGCAGGTTGTTACTGTTCATGGGCAGAATGAAATAGGTGCCCTGTGTATCAATTGGTGGAAAATGAGCTTGTGGTGTTGCATTTAATGCCAACACAACATCACAGTGCAGTGGCTGTACACAAAAACCGTGGCCATCACCTCACTAAGCTAGAAGGTAGTAGCCAATCATTGCTTAGGATGCTCTGGTGAACATCTAGGATACCCAAACTTGGCAAGGCTGCACTTCCAGTGTAACCTCACTTGCTGCGAATTCTGGGCTTCCCGGGTGTAACCTAACACAAAGCTGCCATTGAATCCTTTCCTGGAGTGGAGATGGTTAATGCTTCAGTTGCCTCATGTTACAGACATGGAAACCCAGCCACACACAACATGGGCAGGTTCTCCCAGCCGGACTAAAGGAGAGCAGAAAGATTTGGGTTTCTTGGACTTACTATTTTATACCCTGAGAATTAAATGGGGACCGGGGTGGGGGGGGGACACTTTGTATTATGTATTATTATGTTATCCTTATTTGGTTCCTATTCTTCCTCCATTAACACCCTACCTGGAAGCACAGTGCTTGCAGAAGGGTTGGGACTGATGCTACAGATCTCTAGCAAGGGAGAAGTTCATGGATTTTCGCTCTGCATTAAAAGTTTATATTAGATAGTTCTGCTAATCTGCCAGGCAACGAGCGTGCAGCCTGTATCCTGGATATAATTATGTATAAATATATTCAGAACAAAGTGTATTGAACTGCTGTCGTCCACTTACTTCTATTGCTCATTTCCCATGTGAGAAGCCTGCTTCCTAATTGGTGCACATGTAAAGGGATGCCATTCATTGACACCTGCTTTGTATTCTGCCGTATCGACCCCCAAAACTTGTACTATTTGGTGGTTCTATTTATTAGGGATGATGCACCGAATCCAGGATTCGGCCTTTTTCAGCAGGATTCGGAAATCGGCCCCTGCGGGTCTTCTCAATAGCGAGTTTTACTCCTTTTTTTCTGATCAAGCCTACTTCTAATGATGTCACTTACAATTTACAATGACAGCACTTCCTGTTTGTTGATGGTCAGCGGGTCGCGCATCAGGTTGCGGATAAGGTAACTTGCGGGTCCAAGCGGGTAAGTATGCGGGTCGCGTTTGAGTTTAACAAATTGGTTCCGCGCAGGACTCTACCCAGAGCCACTATATTGGCCCGGGTGCAGGGACACTGAGCGGAATTTGTTGCACCTGGGCCGACGCAGTGTCTCCTGGAGACGGCCACATCATAAAGCTGATAGGAGTGTAGGCTGGGCCCCCCAGACGCTGCAACTCCCCAGGGTACCTATAACTATTATCTCTTTAGCAGCCACAATTGGGGGAGGTCAGAGGGAGCATGGCCAGCACAGTTTTCAGCAAGGTGCAGGTCTGGGTCAGTGGGTCCAACTGGCCCAGTCCCACCCTGATATTCGTCCAGCATTTATCCACAGGCTGAGAATCCTCCAGGTTTGGCAGTAGCCTAACTCCCTCAAACTAAATTCTGGGCTCCCCCAGGAATCCAGCACTCAAACTTGTGCCAGTGATGTTAAATTTAGGGATGGCCAAGACTTCAGCCTGCATAAAAGCTCACTTTGTGTGTCTGAACCCCAAGACACTGTGTCAGCCTGGTTCCTGATACATGAACCAGGCTGACACGGTACAAAATTTTTAATTGATTGTATTTAGAAAGTTTATTTTCTCAGTATGCTGAAGCTTATATAAATTTTCATTTTCACGATAGTTCCCCTTTAATAACATTGGGATCAACCATCATTTTTACCGGCCAGGCCAGGTGGCAACCCTACTCTGGTTTCAGATACACAAGTGAGCGGACGCCAGCATTTATACACAGGTAGGGTTGCCACCTGGCCGGTAAAAATGATGGTTGATCCCAATGTTATTAATTGGTAAAAAAGATAAATATACAGGAAGGCTGGTGTTTTTTTCCAGAAAAGGAGGCAACCCTAAACACAAGAATCAGTCAGAGATGGCATTAGTATTTTACAGGCTGGGGTTATAGACACTGTTTGCACTAACACTCACTTTTTAAGTGGAAGTGTATGAGGTAAAATAGGGCCTGACTTTTGGACCTTAAGGCCCCTGACCTGACTCACATTCACTTCCGTTATTGGATATAATCTCGCGCTCTTTCTCATTCCATAGTCAATAACATGCCCACACTATTAAATCAACGACCCGAATTTACAATCTTTTAAAGGAGAATTCAATCCTCTTGATACCCCACTGGTTTTGTCCTTGACATGTAAAGCCAGCTGAAAAGTGAGTTTTGCTGAGGAGATGAAAGTACACAAAAAAATGGTGGCTGTGAAGATGCAGATTTGAAAAACACATTGATGTAACATAGAATCGGTTAGGGTAAGTGCCATGCTGAGTTAAGGCCCCCGATGCGAAAAAGATGCGGCGGCGATCCAACGGGATTTTCTAAGCAGATTTCGATCAGGAAAGCCTGTCGGGGGGCTCTACACACGGGCCGATAAGCTGCCGACGTGGGACCTCCGACGGGCTTTCCCGAAATCTGCTTAGAAAAGCCCGTTGGATCGCGGCCGCATCTTTTCGTTGATGCGGTCCTGCGATCCGACCGCCTGTTTGGCCTCCGTTCTGCTCCGATCATGTGCCTTAAGGCCCACTATCCGATCAGCCCGATATTGCCCACTACAATGTGGCCAAATAGGGGAGAGTCGCCAAAAGAGCGGATCTCTACGTCTATGGCCTCCTTTAGTGTTTCAGCTGGAGACCTCATTCATACCTCCCAACATTTTGGAAGTAAAAAGAGGGACAAAAAAAAATTTTCTGCACGTAGCACAGCAATTTTTGACCACACCCCTTTCTGTGGCCACAACCCCTAATTACCATGTTTGTTTTACAAAATTTGGCAGGTTATGAAAGTTTGAAAATATTTCTCCTTATCTAAACTGTGTTTTTGTGTCTCAAAATTGTTACAAAGTATCTTATTTGCACCTGTTAGCTGTTCTGGGCTCTCTGCTAAAAGCCAATTAAGTGAGAAACTTTGTTTCTTTTTCTGGCTGTTCAGTGCAGAGAAAAGAGGGACTTTCCAGTACAAATGAGGGACTGCGGGTTGAGCTGTCAAAAGAGGGACTGTCCCTCCAAAAAAGGGACAGTTGGGCGGTATGACATTTGCAATTCACACCTGGGGTTTGCAAGATAAATGTGTGAATGGTTGAACTTCCCTTTAATAGGAATACCAGTGAGCAGTTTGGCCCTGAAAGTGAGCTCTGCTTATCAAACGGTTAATATGGAAGCCAAATGCTTAACACAAACGTGCAGCAGCCACCATGGTGACATTTGAGTGCGTCTCTGACGTAAAATACACCAGAGGGCGTCGATTAACAAAACACCCGCAGGTAAGGACGCTCACTTCCGCCCCAGCCAATGTGGCGGCGAGTTCGGCGACGCTGAGCGCCTTGCGTTCCAACTACAGACCGGAAATCGGTTTGTTGTCTGTCAAGATGGCGGCGGGAATGTATTTGGAGCATTATTTGGACAGTAAGGCATTGCGAGCGTATTTTAGTTATGCGCGGGAAGTGCGTGTTTGTAGCTGCAGGCTGAGGGCGGCCAGGGGTCGGGGTGTGTGTAGTTTAACAAGTCCGTGAGGGAGAGTGTGCTCTGTGCTGTGTATGTACAGTAAGGAGGGAAACTGAGACTTGTGTGTAGCCAACGATGAACCCAACTTGTTTATAAGGATTTCTGAATAAATATTAATGGGGAAAAGATTATGGAATTCTGAGCCAATTCCCAGTGTACGTGTTACATTGAATTGTTATTGAACACAGACTTTATCCCTGTCTGTGACTCTCAATGTGACAGAAGCCCCTTATCCATCATTTACCTGTGCACATTATTTCAGCAGTCAGGAGCAGCAGTGCAGAGACCATGGATTCATGTCACTTAGCAATGACCACGTGATACACACACACAAGGTTACTGCTTAAATGAAGGAATGTTGGAACATAGTGTTTGTACCTGGATTAGGGTTTACAGCTTTACCGGAACAAAATACCGGCCTTCCTATATATTTAACTTTTTTCCCTATTAATGACATTGGGATCAACCATCACCCGGTCGGTAAAATACCGGCCAAATGGCAACCCTAACCTGGATAGAGAACTGGCTAAAAGATCGACTACAAAGAGTGGTGGTAAATGGAACATTTTCTAATTAGACCAGTGTTGTTAGTGGAGTACCGCAGGGCTCTGTACTAGGTCCCTTGCTTTTCAACTTGTTTATTAATGACCTGGAGGTGGCCATTGAAAGTACTGTTTCTATTTGTGCAGATGAGACTAAATTGTGCAGAACTATAGGTTCCATGCAGGACGCTGCCACTTTGCACAGTGATTTGTCTAAACTGGAAAACTGGGCAGCAAACTGGAAAATGAGGTTCAATGTTGATAAATGCAGGTTATGCACTTTGGCAAAAATAATATAAATGCAAGTTATACACTAAATGGCAGTGTGTTGGGAGTTTCCTTAAATGAGAAGGATCTTGGGGTCTTTGTAGATAACAAGTTGTCTAATTCTGGGCAGTGTCATTCTGTGGCTACTAAAGCAAATAAAGTTCTGTCTTGTATAAAAAAGGGCATTAACTCAAGGGATGAAAACATAATTCTGCCTCTTTATAGGTCCCTGGTGAGGCCTCATCTGGAGTATGGGGGCAGTTTTGGACTCCAGTCCTTAAGAGGGATATAAATGAGCTGGAGAGAGTGCAGAGACTAAGTGCAACTAAACTGGTTAGAGGGAGGGAAGACTTAAATTATGAGGGGAGACTGACAAGGTTGGGGTTGTTTTCTCTGGAAAAAAGGCGCTTGTGAGGGGACATGATTAGACTTTACAAGTACATTACAGGACATTATAGACAAATAGCAGGGGACCTTTTTACCCATAAAGAGAATCACGTACCAGAGGCCTCCCCTTCAGACTAGAAGAAAAGAACTTTCATTTAAAGGAACAGAGTAGGGGGTTCTTCACAGTCAGGACAGTGAGGTTGGGGAATGCACTGCCGGGTGATGTTGTGATGCTGATTCTGTTAATACACTTAATGTGGCCATGGATGCAAAGATCCGATCGAGGATTCTTACGGTTTTCGGACCGTGTGTGGACATTCCCGACATTTTTCGTCCCACGGAGGTCAATCGGACAGGTTAAAAAATTTCTGTCGGCTGCGGGTAATATCTCTGCGTGTATTGCTGATCATACGATTTTCAGTGGGAGACTGTCGCTAGCTTTGTCAGACATAACTTTGTACGATTGCTTTTAGGGGCAGAACATCGGCTAATCTGTTCTTTTACTCCTTTATTTGATCGGAATGGTTAGTGGCAGGGCGGGAGATTGGGAAGTCCGATCTTCGCGGATTCAAACGATCGGATCTTTGCATCTGGCCAGCTTTTAAGAGGGGCTTGGATGATTTCTTGGACAAGCAGAATATCAAAGGCTATTGTGATACTAAAATATATTATGAACATAGATATTGGTTGTATAGTTTCAGTGGGGGTGTGTTAGGATGTGCGCTGGGTTTCATTTTGACGGGTTGAACCCGGTGGTCTTTTTTTTTTTTGAACCCAGCTTAATTATGCAACTAAATCTAGTGAAAATCTGGAATTCACCTATATATTGTGTTTCCAGTAGTTGTTTAGAAAGACAGGTTCCCCCATTTGGCAAAAAAAAAAAAAAAACAGGGCATTCTTGTAGAAGGTTTCTCAGAAGATTTTGCCTTGTGACTGAGCAACTTTTAGGGCTAGTCCACACGGGGAGATAGCAACGCGTTTGCGGTCGCGGCGACAAAGCGCCGCGACAGTCGCCGCGACCGGCGCAGGCGACAGTTTTGTATGGGCGCCTATGTAAAAACGCCTGTGCTAACCACACGAGGCGATGCGCTTTTCAACAGTCGCCTGAAAAAGCCTGGCGAGGCATTTTCAGGCGACTGTTGAAAAGCGCATCGCCTCGTGTGGTTAGCACAGGCGTTTTTACATAGGCGCCCATACAAAACTGTCGCCTGCACCGGTCGCGGCGCTTTGTCGCGCGACCGCAAACGCGTCGCTATCTCCCCGTGTGGAATAGCCCTTAAACTGCCCCATTGTGTTGCCATTTAAGCACAGTCATTGTATAGAGTGGTCCCAACAAGTCCAGCCCATTTTCATGAATTTTACACCAGAATGCTTTTCTAAATGGTTTGTCCTTTGAGAAATGAAACTGTAAAATTCAGTATAGGTATGGTATCTGTTATCTGGAAACCTGTTATCCAGAAAGCGCCAAATTATGGGAAGACTACCTCCCATAGACTCCATTTTATTCAATGAATCTAGATTTTTAAAAATGATTCACTTTTTCGGTGTAATTATAAAACAGTCGCTTGTACTTGATCCCAACTAAGATATAATTAATCCTTATTGGAAGCAAAACCAGCCTATTGGGTTTATTTAATGTTTATATGATTTTCTAGTAGACTTAGGGGCACAATTATCAAAGGTCGAATTGATGTGAATTTTTTATTTACTCTGATAAATTGGAGTGTACTCAAAACTCGAATGTTATGTTGTTTAAGAAAAAAATCAAATGTCTAAAATACGAACGAATGTTACTGACCCCAAAACTCGAATTGAATGCCAATGAAACTCATTTCGAGTTTTTCTCAGAGAAAACCTTGAATGTCAGGAAGGCTATTCACATCTTCCAATGGGTCAACAGACCTCTGCCATTGACTTGTAAATGAACTCGCCAGGTTTTAGGTGTCGAATATTCGAATTTGAACGGTTTCCGTGGTCGAGGTGTGATAAATCTCACATTCAAATTAACATTCGAGTTGGTGCTTTTTTAAATTCAAATTTGTGCGTTTTGACACCATTCGAATCTTAATAAATCTGCCCCTAAAAGTACAGTGATCCATATTGTGGAAAGACCCTTTATCGAGAAAAACTAGTTCCAAAAGAATTCTGGATAAAAGGTCCCATTCCTGCACTATGTTATGCATTGGGGCTTCTGTAAATTGTGTATGACAGTCTGTTTGCACCTTGTTTCGAGCCATTAGTATTGCAGTTGTGCATTTAGAGCCGACTTGTAAAAGCTGTGTGTCCTAGTACACGAATAAATGGCCACCCCATTAGATTTCTGGCAGTAAACAAGACTATGAGGCCAGTTTTTCTACTTTAGCACTTCCTGTCCCACAAAAAGGAAGTGATAAAACGAATTACCAGTCCACTTTGAAGTCCCTGATAATGAGCAGCTCAGTGCCTGCTGCCTAGAGAAGGGAGGGGATTTGTTTGTTCAGAGGTAGATAGAGAGCTCTGTTTATGGGGCACACGTTGAGGTCAGTAACCCGTGATAAATCTGCTCAGTCCTGTCACTGAGATGAGTTGGTTGGTGCAAAGGTGTTTAATAAAGCATGCAAGTCATACATGAGAGTTAATAAAGGGTTGGTTCACCTTTAAGTTAACTTTTAGTATCTTATAGAATGGCTTATTCTTGGCAACTTTTCAATTGGTCTTCATTTTTTATTATAGTTTTTAAATTATGTGCCTTCTTCTGACTCTTTCCAGTTTTCAGATGGAGGTCACTGACCCCATTTAGAAAACGAAAGTTCTGTAAGGCTACACATGTATTGTTATTGCTACTTTTTATTACTCCTCTTTCTATTCGGGTCCTCTCCTTTTCATACTCCAGTCTCTTATGCAAACAATTGCATGGTTGCTAGGGGAATTTGGACCCTAGCAATCAGATTGCTGAAACTGCAAACTGGAGAGCGGCTGAATAAAAAGCTAAATAACTCACAAAAAAATGAAAACCAACTGCAAATTGTCTCAGCATATCACTTTCTACATCATACTGAAATTTAATTCAAAGGTGAACAACCCCTTTAAGTTGTGTGGCTGTTGGTGAGCGAGTCCTTTGAACTGACACTCGTTGCGTGGATCCCTCCAGCTTGCTTTGCTGATGATATAGGAGCAAACCTCAGTATCCAATTCAGCCGTTTGTTGTTGTTCTTTTAAACAAATAAAATATATATATATATGTACGGTGCATTTGTTACAGGTATAGAAAACTTGCCCTTCGAACTGCAGAGGAACTTTCAGCTGATGAGAGATCTGGACCAGAGAACAGAAGGTGAGGTACCTGAGCTGCTGATTCTTTCATTTGTTGCTCTGTATTTGCGCTGCTTGTCTTCTCACATTTCTCTCATTTCTCATCAGACCTGAAACGTCACATCGACCGTCTGTCCTGCCAGTACATGAGCAACGCCCGCTCCATGAATTCTGAGGAGAAGCTGCAGCTGCTGAGACAAGTGCAAGAGGCTTACGGCAAATGCAAGGAATACGGCGATGACAAAGTGCAACTGGCTATGCAGACGTATGAGATGGTAAGAATGCCGCCTGTCTGGTAGGATACATAGAGAGCACGTGTTCATTACATTAAAGGAGAACTAAAACCTAACTAAAGAAGTAGCTAGAAATGTTGTACATTATGTTTTGTGCTTCTGTACCAGCCCAAGGCAACCACAGCCCTTTAGCAGTAAAGATCTGTGTCTCCAAAGATGCCCCAGTAGCTCCCCATCTTCTTTTCTGCTGATTCACTGCACATGCTCTGTGCTGCTGTCACTTACTGAGCTTAGGGAGCCACTCACAATATACAGTACACATAGAATAGAAATGTCACAATATAAGGCTGATTAGTAATTAATACACATAATTACTACATGGCAGCACAGAAACCAGTGCAATTAGCATCAGAATTGAATAATCAGCAAACCTGTAGCATCAGCTTATATTACAGCCAGGGAAGCCCATTTTCTGCTGGATAATTAGTGACGAGCCCTAAGCTTAGCTTCTCAACAGCCAATCAGAGCCCACTGAGCATGTGAGTGTCACAGACACTTTCCAAGATGGTGACCCCCTGTGACAAGTTTGAAGTCCTGGATCATTGCTGCTATTGACAAGCTGAAACTTTAGCCTCGTGCAATAAGTTCACTATAAAAAATATGGCATTTTAGAGTATTTTAAAGGGATACTATTATGAGAAAAAAAGTTTTTTCAAAACACATCAGTTAATTCACTGAAATCCGTTTCTCTAAAGAACAAATCAATTTTTTAATATTTAATTTTGGGATCTGACATGGGGCTAGACATATTGTCAGTTTCCCAGCTTCCCTTCAGTCATGTGACTTGTGCTCTGATAAATTTCAGTCACTCTTTACTGCAAGTTGGACTCCCCCCCCCCCAGCAGCCTAACAACAGAACATTGGGAAGGTAACCAGATAGCAGCTCCCTAACACAAGATAACAGCTGCCTGGTAGATCTAAGAACAACCCTCAATAGTAAAATCCAGGTCCCACTGAGACACATTCAGTTACATTGAGTAGGAGAAACAACAGCCTGCCAGAAAGCAGTTCCATCCTAAAGTGCTGGCTCTTTCTGAAAGCACATGACCAGGCAAAATGACCTGAGATGCACCTACACACCAATATTACAACTAAATACACTTGCTGGTTCAGGAATGACATTTTATATTGTAGAGTGAATTATTTGCAGTGTAAACAGTGTCATTTAAAAATAAAAACGACTCAGTAAATATTGCCCCTTTTTAACAAAAAAGAAAAATAGACGAGAGCTGCTTTTCACACGCCAATATGAATACATGATAGTGTTGCCCCTGTCGCTGCAGGTAGACAAGCACATCAGAAGGCTGGATACAGACCTTGCTCGTTTCGAAGCTGATCTGAAGGAGAAACACATTGAATCAAGTGACTATGACAGTTGCTCCAGCAAGGGCAAGAAGAGTGAGTATATTTCTCTTTATATCTGTTCTCCTGCCCTGCCACTACTCTTGGGTCATTTCATTCCAATACCTTGAGACTTTTCTTATGTTTTCTTAAAGGGGTTGTTCACCTTCCAAACACTTTTTTTAGTTCAGTTGTTTTCAGATTGTTCCCCAGAAATAACAACTTTTTTTCAATTCCTTTCCATTATTAATTTTTTACTGTTTTTCCAAAATCTAAGTTTAAAGTTGAATGTTCGTGACGTGTCTCTGGTGTTGAGTCTGGCAGCTCAGTAATTCAGGTGCAGACTCTGAACTGTTACAATTTTACAACATTTAGTTGATCCATTTCTCAGCAGCATCTCTGGAGTATTAGCAACTATTGTATCAAGTCTAACAGCTGCCTGTAATGAAACTCTGCTCAGCAGGAACAAAGACAAGAAATGTATCAACTAAATGTATCAATTTAGAACATTTTAAAGGGTCGGCGACCCCCCTCCCAGAGCTGCTTTAGAAGGTGAAAAATTACACTTAACACTTCAATTTTAGAAAAACAGCGACACATAGAAAATAGAAAGTAACTGGAAAAAGTCTTTATTTCTAGCGATTTTTCTGAAAACAACTAGTTGTTTGAAGGTGAAGAACCCCTTTAAAGGGATTCTTTCATGATTTTTATGATGTAGATTTTATTTCTAAATGACATTGTTTACACTGCAAATAATTCACTCTACAATATAAAATTTTATTCCTGAACCAGCAAGTGTATTTAGTTGTAATATTGGTGTGTAGGTGCATCTCAGGTCATTTTGCCTGGTCATGTGCTTTCAGAAAGAGCCAGCACTTTAGGATGGAACTGCTTTCTGGCAGGCTGTTGTTTCTCCTACTCAATGTAACTGAATGTGTCTCAGTGGGACCTGGATTTTACTATTGAGTGCTGTTCTTAGATCTACCAGGCAGCTGTTATCTTGTGTTAGGGAGCTGCTATCTGGTTACCTTCCCATTGTTCTGTTGTTAGGCTGCTGGGGGGAAAGGGAGGGGGTGAAATCACTCCAACATGCAGTAAAGAGTAACTGAAGTTTATCAGAGCACAAGTCACATGACTGGGGGCGGCTGGGAAACTGACAATATGTCTAGCCCCATGTCAGATTTCAAAATTAAATATAAAAAAATCAGTTTGCTCTTTTGAGAAATGGATTTCACTGCAGAATTCTGCTGGAGCAGCTCTATTAACTGTTGTGTTTTTTCCCGTGACAGTATCCCTTTAACCACTAGATATGGTTCTTTACCCCCATAGTTCCTGCCCCCACCTTGGGATAACGCTTTGATTATCCCCCCTGTAGAGGGAAGAGGACAGAAGGAAAAGAAAGCTGCAAAGGTCAGGTCCAAGGTCAAGAACTCTGATGATGAGGCCGTGAAAAACACTCAAAAGAAAATCAAACTTGTACAGACGTAAGTGCTTTCAAATGGGTGCGCATTGAATACATTTCGATAACCAGGAAACCTTCAGTATTTGGGAGGAAGAGAATTAGGGGCTGATTCAGAAAAGGTCAAAAAAGTGCGTGTTATTTATAGCGTGCCTTAAAATTGACATTGCTTCTTCGATTTTTAAAATTAACAATCGATTCACTAAAAGTTCACTTGTCTGACTTATGAAGCGATTTCTCTTCGTTTATTTTCAGTGAATCGTGTGCGGTATTTTATAGCGTGCGTTATTGTGAGTTATTTTAAACCATGTGATATAGTCACCTGTTAATGGTGCAATCCATAGCACCTAAGACATTAAATAACTCCCCATGTCTGCCTTGTTGCTTCTTTCTTAATCTCAGGGCCGAGTATGGGGCCCCGGCGGGAAATTTTGGGAAGGTGCAGCCTTCAGATGTTCTGGACATGCCTGTTGACCCCAATGAGCCCACCTACTGCCTGTGTCACCAGGTCTCCTATGGAGAGATGATCGGCTGTGACAATCCAGACGTGAGTGTGACATCATTCGTAGGGCTTATTTTGTTTTATAACAGGCAGATTTATCAAGGGTCAAATTGATCGTTCGAATTTCCGATTTTACTTATTTATTTATTTTTTATGGTCAAAACTGTCAAATTCGATTAGGGAGTTATGAGTTTTTTTCGAGATTTATCATATTCTGGCCCATAAAGAAATAGAATTTGACTATTCACCACCTTAAACTTGCCGAATTGCTGTTTAAAGGGGTTGGTCACCTTTAAATTAACTTTTAGTATGCTGGAGAGAGTGATATTCTGAGACAATTTGCAATTGGTTTCCATTTTTATTAATTATTGTTTTTGAGTTATTTAGCTTTTTATCCAGCAGCTCTCCAGTTTGCAGTTTCAGCAATCTGGTTGCTAGGGTCCAAATTACTCTAGCAACCATGCATTGATTTGAATAGGAGACTGGAATAGGAATAGGAGAATATCTGAATAGAAAGGCGAGTAATAAAAGGTAGCGGTAACAATAAATGTGTAGCCTTACAAAGCATTTGTTTTTTAGATGGGGTCAGTGACTCCCATTTGACTAGGACAAGGCAGAAAAAAAAGCAAATACTTTAAAAACTACAAAAAAGAAGACCAATTGAAAATTTGCTTAGAATTAGCCATTCTATGACATACTTAAAGTAAACATAAAGGTGAACTACCCCTTTAAGTCAATGGTAGAGGTCCAGGGATCAATTTGGATTTTTTTTTTTCAGAGAAAAAACTCAAATCAAGTTGTTTAAATTGAGTTTTCAGGTAGATTTAATTCATCCGAGTTTGAAAAATTTGATTTTTAAAATACATTTACGATTGGTCGAATTTATGGGAGTTTAGGGGAGTTTTTAAAAACTCGCATGAATTCGAAATTCGACCTTTGATAAATGTGCCTCTAAGGGGCAGCTATATCAAGGGTCGAAGTGAAAATTAAAATTTAGACTTTTTGAGTTTTTTTTAAAGTGAAATTCGACTGGGGAATAGTTAAAACTCAATTCGAGTTTTTTAAAAAATGTATTGTGTTCTGGTCCTATAAGAATTCGACCAATCGCCACCTTAAACCTGCCAATTTGCTGCTTTAGCCTATGGGGGACGTCCTGGGATCAATTTGGAGTTGTTTGCAGCCTTCCTGGAAATTCTAATTTTTCAAACTCAGGTGAATGGGATCGACCCTCAAATTCGAATCAAATTTGATTCGAGTTTTTTTTCTCCCTAATTTGAAAAATTTGGATTTTTTTCATAAATTTCAGTTTATGAATTTCAAGTTCATGGGAGCGTGTGGAAGTTTAAAAAAACCCATGAACTCTAAATTTGACCCTTGATAAATGTGCCCCTTAGAATACCTGGTAACACATCTTGGCGGACAGCAGCTTAACACTCGAAAACCACAAAATGTGGCAGCAATTGGGGAAAGGATCTAGACCAGGGGTCCCCAACCGCCGGGCCGTGGCCCAGAACCGGGCTGCAGACACTCCTGCACTGGGCCGCCCACCCCACAAAAACGAGGCGTGCAGAATTGGACGCCGACGCATCCAAACTTGCTTCCAGCCCCACCCCCAGTCCTTGCAAATTAAAAAAAAAAAAAATTTTTTTTTTTTTTTTGCCCGGTCCAAAAAAAAGGTTGGGGACCGCTGCTCTAGACGTTTGCATAGGGATGTGGGTCTCTGAAGAGTCACTTCTAGCTGAGGAACGTTTAGAAATTCCCAAAAACACACCCTTTGCCTCAGGGCAGATCATAATGCTGCTCAGGACTGGTCTCTACTATCTTTCTTAGAATAGTAAAATCCCTTTGAAATGGTCATACATTGAATCTGGACACAGCTGATATCACGAGTGTGAGGCTCATGCATTTACCAATCTTTTCACAGTGCTCCATTGAATGGTTTCACTTTGCTTGTGTCGGACTTGCCACAAAACCTCGTGGGAAATGGTAAATACGATCTTTTTCTTTTTTTTGTTTCGATCATTCTTATTGAGTTTTCTTTTCCAATGACTTTCTATTTTCTATGTGTCACAGTTTTTTCTGATATTGAAGTGTAAAGTGTCATTTTTCACTTTCTGAAGCAGCTCTGTGAAGGGGGGGGGGTCGCCGACCCTGTAAGCTGTTCTAAATGATACATTTAGTTGATACATTTCTTATCTTTGTCCCTGTTGAGCAGAATCCCTGGGTTTCATTACAGGCAGCGGTTAGACTTGATACAATAGTTGCTGATACTCCAGAGATGCTGCTGAGAAATGGATTAACTAAATGTTGCAAAATAATAAGATTTTGTGCCTGAATTACTGAGCTGCCAGACTCAAATTTACGAATTTCCCACAGAATTTGCAAAGCGTCGGAAAAAAAACTTGAAAATCAGACATTTTCATGAAAAATCGGAAATTGACACCCGCGCCAAGCTTATGGTGGCTTCAAAGTCAAAGGGGCGTCCGAATAGTGTTGACGCGCACCGATTGTGACGCAAGCGACTTTTGGAAGGGCGTCCAAAAAGTTTTGACGCCGGCGTAATTTCGCGGGAGATTCACAAATTTATTCACCGGCGGCGAAACATGGAAATTTTCTGCAAATTCGTGCCAGGCAAATTTTTTCACCTTGTTTTGCCGCGGAAATGATGCCCATAGACTTGTATGGTGTCGCGCATCATAAAAAAGAATACGCGCGGCAAAAAAAATTGACAACATTTCGCCAACGGGATTTTTTTTTTGACCAAACTAGTCAAATTCGCTTAGACATGAACATTAAACTTTAAACTTGGATTTTGGAAAAACAGTAAAAAAGAAATAATGAAAAGTAATTGAAAAAAGGCCTTATTTCTGGGGAACAATCTGAAAACAACTGAACTGATAAGTGTTTGAAAGGTGAACAACCCCTTTAAAGGGGAACTGTCACAAAAATAAAAATGTAATATAAGCTTCCTCATAATGAAGTAAGAAACTTTCTAAATACAATCAATTAAATATTCTGCATCATTTCTGAAATAATCAAGTTTATGTTCACTATCCCTCTCTCAGCATCTGTTTCTCTTCATTCTCTCTTCATGCAGCAGTTGGGTGTCAGATATTCATTGACAGTTAGATCCAATATATCTTATAGGGGGGAGGATTCCTTTCCTAGCAGATGAATTAGCAGATGTATTAGAGCTCACTCAAATAACTGATTCCAGTACAAACAAAATCTTACAAAATAACTGCCTTTTGCACAAATTCTGCATGTAGAGAGACATGATGTCTGGTGAGTTTAATAGAGTGAGCTCTAATACATCTTCTAGGCAAAAGGAGCCCCCCATAAGATATATTGGATCTAACTGTCAATGAATATCTGACACCCAACTGCTGCATGAAGAGAGAATGAAGAGAAACAGATGCTGAGAGAGGAATAGAGAAGATCAACTTGATTATTTCATTAATGGTGTAGAATTTTTAATTGCTTGTATTCGGAAAGTTTCCGTTTTCAGTATGAGGAAGCTTATATTACATTTTCATTATCGCGATAGTTCCCCTTTAATGATGTATGATCCCTAATTAACCTCCTGCTCATACCTGTGCCAAACTTCTTCATTCTCGTGTGACACCCGTCTGTCGCTTCTCACTGTATTTTCGTATCACCTTCAGGTTTTGCCCACGCTGTTCCCAGGAGCGGAAGAAGAAATAGGACTGGGCGCAGGGGTTCCTTTGGGGTCTGGCACGGAATTCACGGGTGGTTGTAACCCTCTGTCGTGTCTCCTGGGCCAGGAGTACTGTGTCTTCCAAGCGAGGCTCATTGCAGCTGATGTTACTGACAGTATTATGACTCCAACCCCACCCACTGCCTCTTGGCTGCCCTCTCATTGTCCATGGCAGGAGCCCTGTGTTAAAGGACCAGTAACACTAAAAAAATTTTATGTAAAAAAAATAATTCCACCCCCCTCAAATAACACATCTATCTTGGACAAAGTTAATTTATTTTATTGTTTTGTACATAAATACCTAGATTAAATCCCTCTTCTGGTTGTGTGCTGCATTGAAACGGCAATGGGGCGACATACATTCTCTTATGCATGCGCGCTTTCTTTAAAACCATAAGTTAGTGGCTTCTGCTTCAGGAAGGATTTGTATTCTCCATTTGTTTCAAACAGTTTGTATGGGAAGAGAGTGTGTGGGAGCACTACCCTTAGCAAGATTTATTTCTAAAAGGGTTAGATAGTAAAGAAAAGTGTGGCGCTCTGCACTCGCTATCTGGGTTTCAGGTCTTCCTTGGAAGATTTAGGGCTGACCTGTGCGCTGCCTTATTTCTCGCTGGTACTGAAGTAAATCACTCTGGTCAAATATACAGAGCATCAGAAAACCCTTTTTGAAGCAGAAGACATCAGTTGCAACAAGAAAGTTTGGCTAGCAGGAGACTGGAGCTAGAATGCGTGTGGCCCTATCGCCTTTTTTGACATGCAGCAGACAACCAGAAGTGAGATATTACCTAAGTATTTATGTATAAAGTAGGGATGCACCGAATCCAGGATTCGGTTCGGGATTCGGCCAAGATTCGGCCTTTTTCAGCAGAATTCGGATTTGGCCCAATCCGAACCAAATCTGAATCCTAATTTGTATATGCAAATTAGGGGTGGGTAGGGAAATCACGTGACTATTCGTTACAAAATTTTAATTTCTTTCCACTTTTTCCTTTCCTGCCCCTAATTTGCAAATGCAAATTCGGTATTCGGCCGAATCTTTCACCAAGGATTCGGGCAAATCCCAAATAGTGGATTCGCTGCATCCCTAGTATAAAGCAGTAAAAAGAATTAACATTGTCCAAGATACATTTGTTATTTGAGGTGGGTGGAATTCATTTTTTTCATAAACGTTTTTAGTTTTCCTGTTCCTTTAATGTCAGAGAACACAGCCTGCAGTTTATTTCATGAAGGGGAAGGGGAGCATCTGTTACAAGTTTAAGTTACTTTTTTTTTATTCTACATACGGTTGTTTGTTCTCACTACAGAAGCAATGGGGAATCCGCCAGATGTTTTTTGGGAAACTGTAGTCCAGCAACATTTGGGGTGCCACCAATTAGCCATCCGCACACTACAGCGTTTTCACTGTTTTCATTTCTTCTGTATGCAGGACATTGGCACCCCTCTAAATTGTACTTTACAAAAAACATATCCCGTAGCTCAAAGTCCATAAAAATCCAGTTTTATTCAACTCACTTAAAATTGTTTACATACTGACCCCTCAACGGTCCACCTTACGCGTTTCGTACCTACCGGTACTTAATCATAGGCAATGTCAGCATTACAACAGTTCTAAAATTTATAACCTCAATATCAATGTCCCCAAATATTACATCTAAGTATCCTACCTTATTCTAATTAAACCTGTATATTATGCAGTATAATTGACATATTAAAAACACTTTTTGGGGACCTGTATTCTAAATAGTCCTCCAATATAAGTCTCTATCCTAATCTGCTTGTATCTAAAGGGACTCTAAAAAGCCTCAATCTAAGACCACCTCAGTCTTGATTATTTAGATTATTGTTTATACAGGTTACATGGAATAGGAATATGATCCCTGAAATGTGTGGTTGAAAAGAAGTGTAATTAATGAAGTGGTGTGCCCAATTTCTTTGATTGGTTTTAAACTTGTGAAGGCGGGGCTTTGTTGGTTTTCAATTTTGGAACTGTTGTAATGCTGATGTTACCTATGATTAAGTACCGGTAGGTATGAAACGCGTAAGGTGGGTCGGTATGTAAACAATATTACTATGTGAATTGAATAAAACTGGATTTTTATGGACTTTGAGCTACAAGATATATTTTTTGTTAAGTACAACTGGGAACTGGCGCAATATCCCTGTAGCATATTGCCTTATCCAGACTGGCAACTATATATTTTCCTAAATCATTTTTTGAACCCCACTAAATTCTCCCGCTGTGCCAAACCCCTCATTTCTGTTATACGCCTGCTCCTTCCCACAGCTGCCTTATTTTATCATAGAAAGGGTTATTATACCCGCCACACATTCTTCTCCCAATTCTATTGCTGTGTATATTCAGGAGATACTGCACTTATTACAAGATCACGAGTATAAGTTATCGTACGTCTCACAACACAGCAGCTGATACAACTGATAAATACACTAAGCTAAAAACAACATTATTTCTGCTACAAATGCAACATATAAAGCATAGAAATAACTGGTATGTCCATACAAATTCCAATAACTGCAACTCTATTGATGTTACTGATCTTATTGCATCCAGTAGAGCATGGCTGTTCATTTCTCATGCTGCATGTTCAGGGATGATGATGATGATGGTGGAGCACAGACTGGGATTCACATTCAGACCATGGACCACCAGTTGGACAGCCCTAAAGTTTGTTTGTACTCCACATATATTTTGTGTTATAGCCCCATAGCAGCATGTCAGGGTAGAACAGTCATCCACACGGATGCAGGAATTATATGGTGCTTTTTGGGGGGCCAGTGCTTAGTTTTGAGTTTTGCGTCCAGCCTAAGGTTGGACAAACCTCCTTTGTGTTTAATCCCCTCAGACTTTATTTTCCCTGAATATTTTCTTTGTACATGTCCATCCAGCTGCTTATAGTGTTCACACCCTCAACATATTCTATAGGATTATTTCTTCCTTAGAATGAACTTCATTCTCACAGCTCCTCACTTTGTAGCCCCAGTAATGACAATTCCCTTTGTATGTTCTTCCAATATCTGTCAGTTTATGTTTTCCACCTTATTTTATCTTTTTTTTTTTTCCATAAACTTGTTAAATGTCCACAACCAAACTAAATCTCTGCCTTGCTCCCAGGCATTTTCTTGTACCTCCATATACAGATCCTCCAGATATCTTAAAGGGATACTGTCATGGGAAAAAATGTTTTTTTCAAAATGAATCAGTTAATAGTGCTGCTCCAGTAGAATTCTGTACTGAAATCCATTTCTCAAAAGAGCAAACAGATTTTTTTATATTCAATTTTGAAATATGACATGGGGCTAGACATATTGTCAATTTCCCAGCTGCCCCAAGTCATGTGACTTGTGCTCTGATAAACTTCAATCACTCTTTACTGCTGTACTGCAAGTTGGAGTGATATCACCCCCCTCCCTTTCCCCCCCAGCAGCCAAACAAAAGAACAATGGGAAGGTAACCAGATAACAGCTCCCTAACACAAGATAACAGCTGCCTGGTAGATCTAAGAACAACACTCAATAGTAAAAACCCATGTCCCACTGAGACACATTCAGTTACATTGAGAAGGAAAAACAGCAGCCTGCCAGAAAGCATTTCTCTCCTAAAGTGCAGGCACAAGTCACATGACCAGGGGCAACTGGGAAATTGACAAAATGTCTAGCCCCATGTCAGATTTCAAAATTGAATATAAAAAAATCTGTTTGCTCTTTTGAGAAATGGATTTCAGTGCAGAATTCTGCTGGAGCAGCACTATTAACTGATTCATTTTGAAAAAAAATGTTTTTCCCATGACAGTATCCCTTTAAAGAAGAACTAAAGATTAACGAAGAAGTAGGGTAGAAATGCTGCACATTAGGGGTCATTAGAGCAAGTGCAGGTGTTCTGAGCTGGACGCAATAGCCTCACACATTTCTTTTAGGTGTCACTTTCCTGTACGTTGAAAACGGTTACCATTGGGTCCATTCGCTTATTCTGAGGAATGGTGCACTCCCAAACTGATGTAGCCCCCACTTTGAAAATGCTGGATGCACCTTTTTTTCCCCCTCCAATAAAACACATGCGCAGTTGCATCCATTTTGATGCGTCTGATAAAACTACAAGAGTCGCAACTTAAAATGCAGCTACATTTACAATGTGTATAAAAAGTGCCTCCACATTGCACTTGTGTTCATAAATGACCCCTATTATGTTTTGGGTTTCTGTAACAGTCCAAGAAAACTACAGTTCTGTTTCTCTGCAGATGCCCCTCCCCCCTATTCTTAGCTTCTCAACAGCAGCCTGGAGCACACTGAGCATGTGCAGTGCCGCTGACAATCAAAAGATGGCTTAACTGGAGCTGGCCTGGATCATTATACGGCTGTTGGACCTCTGGGCTGGTACAGAACGTTCAATATACGAAAGACAGCAATTTAAACCATTTTAATGTTCTATGTTCTCCTTTAAAGGATAAGTATCCCTTAAAAATAAGTGAATGTAAAATTGATGAGGGGGGTATTCTAAGCCCTTTTGTCATGTACATTCATTATTTTATTATTTTTAATTCCAAGATATTAAGGGATACATGTACTGTTAATATGAATGAATTATGTTACAACAGCGCCACCTGCTGGTCAGTTTCCCACAAGTCTGACCACCAAGTAGTCAAGGAAGTTGTCAGGAGAAAGAAAGAGGCTGCTCTGATGTTCTTCTGCTTAGGAAAGATTAGAGAAAGGTTTCTATTTTTTTCCTAAGCAGAAGAACATCAGAGCAGCTTCTTTATTTCTCCTGACAACTTCATTGACTACTTAGTGGTCAGACTGGTGGGAAACTGACCAGTAGGTGGCGCTGTTGTAACAAAATTAATTCATATTAACAGTACATGTATCCCTTAATATCTTGGAATTAAAAATAAATAAATAATGAATGTACATTGCAAAAGTGCTTAGAATAGCATCCTCATCATTTTACATTGACTTATTTTTACTGTTTACTTATCCTTTAACCCTAGTTGTCCTGTACGATCTTGGACCTCCAAATTTGCCTTTCACTTCACACATTCCATTGGGCCTGGCTTTTACTTGCAGCACATTTTTGCTGGAATTCTTTGTTGCTTTCACTAAAACACTAGAACTTGGTTCTTGCCCTATAACAGTCGGTGCTAAAAAGTTTTCATTTCGTTCATGTGTACTCAACGTTTTCTAATGGTACTGTTAAACCGGAGCCTGTGTGTGTTTGTACGAGTGTGTGAATCTCTTTGTAATGCGTGCATGTTATTACTAATTAGGTCAAAGAGTCTTAATTTATTTACCTTATTACATTGACTACATTTTGTATGTTCCTGACTTCTCTCGCTGAACCCTCTGACAATCTAATTAATGGATCAGCTGGACGCTCACCAACACTTGCCAGTCTCTCTGTACCGAACACCTGAACAGAATTCCTCACCCGACACTGAGCGCTCATTTGTTCCAAAAATGTCAGTTATTGTTTGTTTCCTTGTTGAAAATAAACTTGTTAAAAAAATGCACATTTGCTTCTCCTTTATTCTGATATAGTCTTTTTATTTAATGCTGATATCAAAACTTTTGTTGGGGAATGGGTACAGACATAGGAAAATATATTTTAGTCAAAAATGGCCATTCTCTCAAAATCTCCCCCTAACTGAACATAAAGCTGGGCTTTCAGGTGTATCTAGGAGAACAATTGCCCATTCTCTCAACATCTCCCCCCAACTTAAAATAAAGCTGGACTTTCAGGTGTATCTAGGAGAACAATTGGCCATTCTCTCAAAATCTCCCCCCAACTGAACATAAAGCTGGGCTTTCAGGTGTATCTAGGAGAACAATTGGCTATTCTCTCAAAATCTCCCCCCAACTGAACACAAAGCTGGGCTTTCAGGTGTATCTAGGAGAACAATTGGCCATTCTCTCAAAATCTCCCCCCAACTGAACATAAAGCTGGGCTTTCAGGTGTATCTAGGAGAACAAATGGCCATTCTCTCAAAATCTCCCCCTACTGAACATAAAGCTGGTCTTTCAGGTGTATCTATGAGAACAAATGGCCATTCTCTATAAATCTCCCCCCAACTGAACACAAAGCTGGGCTTTCAGGTGTATCTAGGAGAACAAATGGCCATTCTCTATAAATCTCCCCCCAACTGAACACAAAGCTGGGCTTTCAGGTGTATCTAGGAGAACAAATGGCCATTCTCTATAAATCTCCCCCCAACTGAACACAAAGCTGGGCTTTCAGGTGTATATAGGAGAACAATTGGCCATTCTCTATAAATCTCCCCCCAACTGAACACAAAACTGGGCTTTCAGGTGTATCTAGGAGAACAAATGGCCATTCTCTATAAATCTCCCCCCAACTGAACATAAAGTTGGGCTTTCAGGTGTATCTAGGAGAACCAATTACTCACCCTAACTGCCCTTCAGGCTCAGTCCCCTGCCACTTGTCCACATCTTGCCTAGGGGGCAGCCCTGCAGTTTGGGAATCACTGATTGAGCCTGTTGAAGTGCAAAATGTAAATAGGAAATGTTTTTTTCTGAACTTCCCCTTTAGTGGCACTATAGTAGAGGAAGGACAAAGTGTATAATTCAGTGCTCCAATGCTAGAGAATTAAAGTTTCTATAGGGAATAATGCACCACTAATTACTAGTATAATAAAAGGGAATATAATTCTAAATAACTTTCCAATATACATTGACATTTTCAGTTGTTTTCAGGTTCTCTGGTTCTGACACCCAGAACTATGTAACAAGAGTCCAGTCTTGGCGCTGCACACGACCCAGTCACATCAATATTCTGAGATGCACCGGGCACACAGCAAATCCCAGCAGATGTACATATGAATGGAGGGGGGTTGAGATAAATGATTGTCGGGCATAGGACTCCCACATTGTAAACCAGGGTCTGTCTGTAATTAATGTATCTTTTCTTTCTTTATACATAGGACTCATTTTTGGACCCTTATCTAAACATGTGCCATAAAAAATGAAAGTATATTACAAAAAGAATTTTCTCTCCTGCCTAATATCTAAATATCTCATTCTCAAACCCATGGAATTAACATGAATTTGCCCCTTGCTGCTATAACAGCCCCATCTCTGCTGTGAAGGTTCCCACTAGAGGTTGGACCCACTGGGTCTCTGGGAGTTAATTCCATTTAGCCACAAGAGCATTGGTTGGACACTGATGTGGGGGATCAGGCTTTTACACTCACATACTTCTTGATTTTACACACACACACTTCTTGATTTTACACACACACTTGGTTTTACACTCACATATAGTTGTTGGTGAGTCTCAGTGAGATTGAGGGCAACATTGCGATGAAACAGGAAACTCTTCCACAAAGAAGGAAAACCAGAGAAACAGCCCCAGCCCCTCATTCAGCAAACTTTCCTATACACTATACATTATTATACACTATACTCTATACACTATTATACACTATACATTCATGCAGGGAACGTTCTACCAAATATAGTTGCACTAATTCATTATTTTTTGATTGTTTTTTTTTTGTTTTAAACAACCAAATAGGTCGAACTTGTAAACGAAACACCTTAAAGGGATACTGTAATGGGGAAAAACATTTTTTTCAAAATGAATCAGTTAATAGTGCTGCTCCAGCAGAATTCTGCACTGAAATCCATTTCTCAAAAGAGCAAACTGATTTTTTTTTATATTCAATTTTGAAATCTGACATGGGGCTAGACATATTGTCAATTTCCCAGGTGCCCCTGGTCATGTGACTTGTGCTCTGATAAACTTCAATCACTCTTTACTGCTGTACTGCAAGTTGGAGTGATATCACCCCCCCCCCAGCAGCCAAACAAAAGAACAATGGGAAGGTAACCAGATAACAGCTCCCTAACACAAGATAACAGCTGCCTGGTAGATCTAAGAACAACACTCAATAGTAAAACCCATGTCCCACTGAGACACATTCAGTTACATTGAGAAGGAAAAACAGCAGCCTGCCAGAAAACATTTCTCTCCTAAAGTGCAGGCACAAGTCACATGACCAGGGGCAGCTGGGAAATTGACAAAATGTCTAGCCCCCATGTCAGATGTCAAAATTGAATATAAAAAAATCAGTTTGCTCTTTTGAGAAATGGATTTCAGTGCAGAATTCTGCTGGAACAGCACTATTAACTGATGTGTTTTGGAAAAAAAAAACATGTTTTCCTATGACAGGATCCCTTTAATCTAACATGTCCGACACACCTTCCATATTGTACAGCCCACGTGTCTTATATCGGCTCATGTGCCCCTCCTCCCGCGCCTCTCAGCAGCTTAATTATTTGTTCTCACTCCCGCCAATCACTCCTTTTTTCCTGCTGCTTCACGATTGGTTGTTTCGTCCATCACACGCCCGCCTCACGTTATACTGAACCCTTGCGTGCTTTATAATTGGCTGATCATTTCTTTGACGTTCTAGCAAGCTCTTCTGTGATTGGTGAAATTTTGGCGGTGGGAGTGAGTTTAAAAGGAAGCACTTATAGTTTCTGGTTGCGCTTGTTTGCACGCTCGTGTTCGCGTTTGTGAGGTGCTGAAGGGTTCTGTGTGGAGCGAGGGCCGTTTGTGAGGTAAAAGTTCCGCTATACTGCATTTGCTTAGGACGGTGAGCGAGGCCTGTCTCACAGCATCAGTGTTAGTGTAAGTGATGGTTCCCTCGTCGTTCTCCAGCGGCCGGGGACCGTGCCAGGCCTATGGGGCCCTGTGTTTTTTAGGAAGGGTGTCTGTCTCTCCAGTAGTAACTCCCCGCGCTTCGCTTTTACACAATCCCGCCAGTTCTACTCCCCGGGCCATTGTCTCTCTCATACGAATAGTCTTTGTGGAGCCTCTTTAAGGGGGTTGTTCACCTTTAAATGAGCTTTTAGTGTGATGTACACAGGGATATTTTTTTTTTTTACTACTTTAGCTTTTTATTCAGCTGCTCTCCTATTTGTAGTTTCAGACATCTGGTTGCTAGGGTCCAAATTACCATAGCAATCATGCCTTGGAGGGGCCTGAATAGAAAGATGAGTAATAATTCTTTTGTACCTCCCCCCCCATTTTAAAACTGGAAAGACTCCAAATTGATCCCTGCACCGCTCCCATTGACTTAAACAGCAGTTTTAGGTGGTGGAATAGTTGAATTTGAGTTCTTAAAGGGCCAGCGTATGATAAATCTTGAAATTCAAAACTCTAATCGAATTTGAATGACTCCCTAGTTCGAATTTGAGCATAAATAAATTAGCATTTTCATGATAAATCTGCCCCTAACTGAAGAAGCATTGTGACTATAATTAGTGGCACTAACATAATCCAGCCTGGGGTTAAACACATACACGCTGCTTGTTTGCTGCATATAAATGTTGTCTTGGTTTTTTCTGAATTTTCTCTCTTTATGTTTCAGATTTGCAGACAGAAGTCCCTCTTTGTATCCTCCAGCACTTTGATACTCTGTATAACATACTGCAGTGAGTGTGAGTACTTGGTTCTATGTTTGTGCATTTCTAAATTTCATTCATGCACCTCCCTGTAACAAGAGCATGAATAGGAGCTGATTTAAGGTGGCCATAGACGTAACAACTACGATCTTTCTTGGAAAAGATGTTTCCAAGAAAGATAGTTTGTTTCAATACACACGTGTAGAGCTGAATGGTCAGATATACATATAGAAACAATAGAATTCTACCTGTATCTGATGATTCAGCACTAACAAAGGCCGATGTTTGGGTTCCTTCAAAGGCACTCTATCAAAATTTTCCGTCCAATCAACGAACCGACTGATATTCAAGTCTTCTGCCGATATTGGTTGGCTCTTTTCCCGACACACACCGAATATCGTAGGAAAATTAGTTTCCTATATCTGTGCGTCTATGGCCACCTTTACTTGTGAGTGCAATCAGGCCTTCCATGATATAAATGTCCCTATTCCAGCTTATGGGAAATGGTAAAATATTTCGATGTGTTATAATAGAAATATCCAAGGCCACTGTTTCCCCTAAAGTTGGTGACCTAAATAAACGGTTCATAATTCTGTGATGGAAATTGCTCTTCCCAAGTGATGAACCAAGGCAAATCTGAATCTTCTCTTCTGAGTGCGACCTCTATAACCTTGGTCTGTAATCTTGGTGGCTGCGGAGAAGCTTTTCCCTGTTGCTGTAAGGCCAGACCAATAGTATTGCTTATTGCTTGGCCCACGACTGATCACAATCTGTGCATGAGAGTGAGTGTGCAGCTACCAGCTGGGCCTACACAGAGCTACAAGAGCAAAGGATGCAGATTAGAGGTCATTGCTCTGATAGGGAGAGTTACACATGACAGTTCATCTTTGGTAATCTGATGGGAAATAAAGGAGAATCACTTATATAATAGACAAAAGCCATGAATATCCTGTAAATTATATCCTTATAAATGGTGAGTTCTGATGTCATTTCTGTCACATGACTCACTGAAACTTGTGTATTATAATAAAGTACCCCCAGTTGAAAAATATAAGGATATTATAAGTTACCTCTGAGTTCCATGACCTGTATAAAAACACTCGGCCTACGGCCTCGTGTTTTTATATGGTCATGAAACTCCTCAGTAACTTATAATATCCTTATATAATACACAAAAGCCATGAATATCCTGTAAATTATATCCTTATAAACGGTGAGTTCTGATGTCATCAGTTATAAACGGTGAGTTCTGATGTCATTTCTGTCACATGACTCATTGAAATTTGTGTATTATAATAAATAAAGTACCCCCAGTTGTAAAATATGAGGATATTAGAAGTTACCTCGGAGTTCCATGACCTGTATAAAAACACTCGGCCTTCGGCCTCGTGTTTTTATATGGTCATGAAACTCCTCGGTAACTTATAATATCCCTATATTTTACAAAAGGGGGTACTTTATTCACTATATAATACACAAAAGCCATGAATATCTTGTAAATTATATCCTTATAAACGGTGAGTTCTGATGTAATCAGTTATAAACGGTGAGTTCTGATGTCATTTCGGTCACATGACGCACTGAAACTTGTGTATTATAATAAATAAAGTACCCCCAGTTGTAAAATATGAGAATATTAGAAGTTACCTCGGAGTTCCATGACCTGTATAAAAACACTTGGCCTTCGGCCTCATGTTTTTATATGGTCATGAAACTCCTCGGTAACTTATAATATCCTTATATTTTACAAGAGGGGGTACTTTATTCACTATATATTTTACAAGAGAGGGTACTTTATTCACTATATAATATACTGCTGTCATTGAGTAAAATATTTGATTATTTGAGAGAGGTCATTTTTTTTCTTTCTCCTTTTTGCAGTGATTTCCGGTCACTGGATACTGCAATTAAAGAGGAGGTTCTTGAGGTGATGGCAAAAGGAATAAACATTATTTTTGGTTAGTACAGGCATGGGACCTTTTATCCAGAAAACCCCAGGTCCCGAGCATTCTGCATAATGGATCTTTTCTTCTTCAGTCTACTAGAAAATCATGGAAACGATAAATAAACCCAATAGGCTGGTTTTGCTTCCAATAAGGATTAATTATAACTTGGGATCAAGTACAAGCTGCTTTTGTTGGGTTTTTTTTTTTTTTTTTAAATTTTATATATTTGATTTGAGTCTTTGAATTGAGTTTCCGGGTAACTAATCCCATACCTGTATGGTTTAGGAATTCTCACTGGCTTGTTTTTTTAATTATTTTAATGCAGGTGCACTTGTTCCAGCTACTTGCATTTAAAGGACCAGTAACATAAAAAAATTTAAATTGGTTTCTACCTAATGAAAAAAAAGACACATTTTAACTTTAAATTTGCAAAGTCTTTATTAAGAAATAACTTACCGATCTTCTGCTTGCACTCCTCTTCAGAAACTGCGACGGCAAAGTTCCATCGTGCGGCGCTCTTTCTCCTCCCTGTCTTCTATAGGAGATAGCCAGGGAGGAGAAATCAAGCTCCAAACTATGGATCGTCACCGTTTCTGAAGTGCAGGCAGAGAATCGGTAAGTTATTTCTTAATAAAGACTTTGCGAATTTAAAGTTAAATGTGTGGTTTTTTTTTTTTTAAAATTTTTGTTGCTTGTCATTTAACATGTGATGTGAGGATTCACACGGATTGTGTGTATCCTAGTGCTACAATGCAGATATGAAAAGTCCATTGATTGTGAAATCGCAAGCAATGATCTCGAACTAAAAGTAGTTTTGACCACTGCACTTATATGATGTAACATATAGGGGCCCATTCACCAAGCTCTGGTGAATGAATAGAGGGGAAAAAGCTGAATTTCGAGTAGTTTTTTGTGCTCCTCGACTATCTAATTGGCTTAAGTTCGCCTGAGTAGAATGATTCGAATAGATTGAGCTCAAAAACGATGCGACTATTCGCCCATTCGATAGTTGAAGTACTGTCTCTTTTTTAAAAATACTTTGACTGCCTACTTTGCCACCTAAAACCTACCGAATTGCTTTAAAAGCCTATGGGAAAGTCCCATAGGCTTGTTTTTTAAGTTTTTGATAGAATAAAAAGGAATGAAAATCCTTCGATTGAATATTCGGTTGTGCGCCTATTCGCCTGGCGAATATTCGATCGTGCGCCTATTTGCTGGGCGAATATGCCAGTGTGTAAATTCGCCCAAATTGCCTATTCGATTCTATTCCCCAGTCGAATTTAGAGGGATTTAACCCCTCGAAATTCGACCCTTGATACATCTGCCCCATAGTGTGCTCTGAATAGGGAAGGTGTTTTCACATACCTACAAACACATCTAGATACATATAATTCTAGGGTGTCCTCTAAATCTCTGAAGGATTTACAGAATGTTTGCTTTGTTGTAATTTGTCTTCTGTATAACCCCACAGTGGCATCACCGCATGTAAATGAACTCCCTGCTATACTGGAGGATCTTCATCTGTCTGTACCTCAGCAGGCTGCTCATCTTAATGCTCTCAAGATGGATTGCTTCATCCTCACACAGCAGAAGCCTCTGAGGCAGAGACGTACAAGGCCTCACTGGGCAGTGCACAGCTAAGTGGCAAGGTAAAAGGCTTAAATTCATTCTGATTTCATTATGCTTTTGTGTCTTCCTCTTGGTATGTAAATCTCCCCTCCATATGTAACAAAGTACTGTTAAAAAAATCCTTACCCTACATCATCTAGTTATGTTCTAGCAAGGCTGTTGGGTTATCTACATATTTGCATAATAAATGATACTTTACCAGATCCATAGACCTGTACTGGCATCTGGTGGGCAAACTCATTTTATTTTACAAGCTTTGTTGTTGGATGACAAAGAACAGCGCATAGAGCAGGTTGTCGTGCATTTTGGTTTGCACTGTCAAATTTAGGGTGTAATTGAGATTATATTGATCTACATTTGTACAGCATAATTAACTCCAATGTCTGCAGGGGATTACTACAGAAGACTTGTGCAATGAACCCACCTCCTGCTGTTTACAGTAAAGTTTATGGGCAACTTATCGTTCAAGAATAATCAATCCAGTATAGGGATGCACCAAATCCCTTGGGATTCAGCAGAATCCTAATTTGCATAGGCAAATTGGGGGGGGGGAGGTTTTTTTTTTTTTTTTAACTTCCTTGCTTTGTGATGAAGTCACTTGAGTTCCCTCCCGCCCCTTATTTGCATATGCAAATTTGGTTCTACCAGGCATAAATTATTCAATCCCTGATCCAGTCCTCTAGGCCCATAATTGGTCAGTCTAATGTTCTTGTAAGGCTTAAGATGTTGCATGTAACACAAACGTCTCTTTCCTTAGCATGGCGACTGGCTGTTGCTGTAAGATGGAGAATCCAAACATAGTATTGGCAAAAAAACAAAAGTACCTTGGAAGCATTGGGAGACCTTTGTGTTGCTGAGAAACTATCGCCACATACTGAGTAAGTCTGAGCACTTGTAAAACTAGGGGGGGGTAAGGGATAATTGATTTAATTGGTATGTCTGGAACATTCATTCAAAAAACCAAATCTGTTCTCAAAACATGTCTCCCTCTGGGAAGGGAACATTCTGATCTGGTGGCTGCTGAGATATGTAGATCAAAGATTTTTCCCATCTTAGACTGAATCCTGAGCAGCTTTAAGCTTATATCTGGGTTATTTTTATTGCCCTGTTAAAGGGGTTGTCCTGCCTTAGATTAACTTTTAGTATGATGTAGAGAGGGGTGTTCTGATAATTTGCAATTGGTTTTTATTTGCTGTTTTTGGGTTATTTAGCTTTTTATTCAGCAGCTCTCCAGTTGGCAATTTCAGCCATCTGGTTGCTAGGGTTCAAATGACCCCAGCAACCATGCATTGATTTGAATAAGAGACTGAAATATGAATAGAGGCCTGAATAGGACGATGGGTAATAAAAAGTAGCAATACCAATACATTGGTTGCCTTACAGAGGATTTGTTTTTAGATGGGGTCAGTGACCCACATTTGAAAGCTGAAAGTTCGAAGATCTAATTCAAAAACTGAAAAATAAATAATGTAAACCAACTAATATTTGCTTAGAATTGTCCATTCTATAACCTACTAAAAGGCAACTTAAAGATGAACCGCTCCTTTAAGCTCCCCTACTGTTGCCACATGATGAGTCCAAGGCGAATGTGACACCTTGTTCTCCGGATGTGAACTCTGATCTCTTTTCCTTGGGTCTGTAATCTTGGTGCCTGTGTAGAAGTTTATCGCTGTTGCTGTAAGGCCAGACCAACATTACCTCTATTTGAGGGGGGGGTCTCCCACAATCCCACTTTGATCTGCCCACCAGAGTGTGTGTGACGCAGAGACCAGTGGAGACCTACATCTATTGGAAAACCAGGCAGGGACTGGGTCAGAATTCACATCCCAATAGAGATCACAAGGAGACATGAGCACAAGTCTTTGGTAATCTGATGGCGACTGAGATGCAAATAAAATGTTTAAACTGTCAAAGTTTTCAAATCATTTATTTGCATTTAGGGATATAAATGTGTTACTTGTTGTAGGATGTTTCCGTTTAAAGGAGAATTAAGGCTAAAATTAAGTAAGCTTGATCAGAAAGGTCTATATAAAATACACCAGTAAACCCTCAAAGTAATGTTGCTCTGAGTCCTCTTGTCAAAAGAAACGCAGCATTTCTTTCCTTCTATTGTGTACTCATGGGCTTCTGTTTTCATCTTAAACTTCTAGTACTTTGCCTTGAGCATGCTCAGTTTGCTCCTCCCTTCCCTGCTGTAATCTGAGCCCAGAGCTATGATTGAGCAGGAAGAGACTCAGGCAGGAAGTGATGTCACAACAAGCTAATATGGCAGCTGCTATCCTAAACCAAGTAGAGTAAAAATGACCGGTTTATGTGAATGAATTGGGTTTTTTTTTTATATATCTGAGTTCATAAGCAGCAAAGTGTGTGGGGAAACCTTCAAGATATATTGTGGGGGTTGGGAGGCCATTTTGGGCTCTTCTATTTATGTATGTTGGCCTGGAAAGCATTTATAAGTCCATAGGCAGTGTAAAATACTGTATATTCATATCCTTTCTGGATTACTGACATCTAATTGTGGTGACTCCAAGGACCTTTATACTTCTCTTCACCAAAATGAAGTCCCTGTTATGACTTTCATGTTCATCTTCTATTCCTGTGAATCTGTCTATTCTGTAAGAGAGGGGTAATGTTTGGCCCCCATCTTCACCACCCTTCTTTTTAAAGATTTTCCATTGTCTTGATTTGATTGTAGGTGCCAGTGTGAAGGTGATTCAGCTTTTGCAACATTTTGAACATGTGGCTTCAGTCCTGGTTCATACAGAGTCTGTGGACCAGAGTACGGCATAAAACCTGTCATCGGTGAGATTATGAGGTGAGGCAATTGCTCATTGCTTGCTATTTGGGCACATTAATAATTCTTTGTTTCAAAGTTTCCCTTCAATAAATGTTCATATTTATTAACTTTGCATTGGGCAAGTTCAGGCTAAATATCTTGAAATGGTATAGTCATTGCTCAGCCAAATACCTTTTGACCAAATCATCCCTGCAATTATTTTGGATATTAAAATTTTAATTGACCTTGGTTTGTAGTTTGTTATAGGCTAAGTAACCTCCTTAGTGGTGTAGTTTAATATAACAGGTTGGTGCTTTTGTGTAGTTGGAGGTTAACCTTTTTCTGTTGAGAATTTTTTCTTTCCTATTCTCTGGGGGGAAATCGGGCAGAAATGCTCTCCGGATCTCTCCCAATAATCTTCTGCCTTTATAGTCTTTGAAGGCATTCATTCAGCCAACTCAGTCAAAAATGTAGCAATCATGATGCCCAGTATCTACATCCTGCTGGAATACTTAGATGGTGAGGTGAGAGCCCCAAGGAAAAAGATCCCAAGTGGTTATTAAGAAGGCAATGTTATGGGTGAAAGTAAATTCTTTAGGGACCAAAGCCTTTTCAATTGACTGCAAACTGATCTGCCCATAGAGATAAAATCCCTTGCATGTTGTAGTGGTTAGTACTGAGAGTTGCTTTTATATAACTATGTGGAATTGGTCCTAGTCTAGCTAGTGGAACACTTTTCTCTTTAAAAATGTTACATTAATTGTCTGTCTTATAGGGCAAGAAGGCTAAATCCAAAGCAAGACTTGGGAGTCTGAATGGGACTATTTTGCAAGCACTCGTCCATCTTTTGCAGCTTGATATTAAACGCCTCTGGAGCAGGTCTGTGTTGGGAGGAAGAGTTTCAGGACTGGTTCCTTTACCTTGTGTGAGTGCAAAGTCATGAGTCTCTGTCCTATTGGTGATCTGCAGTGTTTTGTGCTCTATAAACTCTTCTGCTTTCATACTGTATGACTTGCCCAGTGATGATTCCAAGGCGAATATGATTCCTTCCTCTCTAGCTTGAACATGGTTTTTTTTTTTGTTTTTTTTTTACTCTCGGTCTGTAATCTTGGCATCTGTGGAGCAGTTTTTCTCAGTTGCTGTAAGGCCAGACCAACATTAACATCACTGGTTTCCCTTGACAACATTGATCTGCCGACTACAGTGAGTGTGCGGAGACCAAGGGCACCTACACTTTGCAGTAGTAAATAGATCAGTTTGCTGGAAGGCATGAATTATTTTTTGGAAATCTGATGGAGTTTCGTTGGTGTGTAATGGCAGAAACGACTGAACTGATTTTGCTCCATCTAGTTATGTTCTAGAAGACTTGAACCCACCTCCTGCTGTTTACAGTACTAAAAAGTTTATGGACAACCTTTATCTTTCAAGAATAATCAATCAATCCAGTATAGGGATGCACCAAATCCCCTATTTGGTATTCGGCTGAATCCAATGTATAAGATTCGGCAGAATCCTAATTTGCATATGCAAATGGTAGGAGGAATACGTTTTTTTTTCTTGCTTTGTGACGTCATGTGATTTCCCTCCCCACTCCTAATTTGCATGTACAAATTAGGATTTGGTTCGGCCAGGCACAAGGTATTAAGCCAAATCTGAATCCTACTGAAAAGGCCAGAATCCCTAACCAATGGTGGATTTGGTGCATCCCTAATCCAGTCCTCTAGGCCCATAATTGATCAGTCTAATGTTCTTGTAAGGCTTAAGATGTTGCATGTAACACAAATGTCTCTTTCCTTAGCATGGCGACTGGCTGTTGCTGTAAGATGACGGAAAATCCATACATAATAAAAAAAAAAGTACCTGCGAAGCCTTGGGACACCTCCTTTGTGTTGCTGTAAAACAATATCCCCACATGAGTAAGTCTGTGCACTTGTAAAACTAGGGCGGTAAGGGAAAATGTATTTAATTGGTATGTCTGGGACATTGATTTATAAAACCAAATCTGTTCTTGAAACATGTCTCCCTCTGGGAAGGGAACTCTCCCCTGATCTGGTGGCTGCTGAGATCTGTAGTTCAAAGATTTTCCCATCTTAGACTGAATCCTCAACATGAAATTGGTATTTGTTTAAAGCTTTTATCTGGATATTTTTATTGCCCTTTTTAAAGGGGTTGACCACCTTTAAATTAACTGTTAGTATGATGTAGGAATGATATTCTGAGACAATTTGCAATTGGTTTTCATTTTTTATTTGGGTTTAGTTTTTTATTCAGCAGCTCTCCCTTTGGCAATTTCAGCCATCTGGTTGCTATGGTTCAAATGACCCTAGCAACCATGCATTTATTTGAATAGGAGAGGCCTGAATAGAAAGAGGAGTAATAAATAGTAGCAATAACTACATTTGTAGCCTTACAGAGCATTTGTTTTTAGATGGGAGTCGGTGACCCCCATTTGAAAGCTGGAAAAAGTGAGAAGGAAAATAATTAGAATGGTAATTCTAAGCAACTTTTCAGTTGGTCTTCATTTGGGTTTTATAACCTACTAAAAGGTAACTTAAAGATGAACCGCTCCTTTAAGCTCCCCCACTGTTGCCACATGATGAGTCCAAGGCGAATGTGACACCTTGTTCTCCGGATGTGAACTCTGATCTCTTTTCCCTGGGTCTGTAATCTTGGTGCCTGTGTAGAAGTTTATCGCTGTTGCTGTAAGGCCAGACCAACATTACCTCTATTTGAGGGGGGGGTCTCCCACAATCCCACTTTGATCTGCCCACCAGAGTGTGTGTGACGCAGAGACCAGTGGAGACCTACATCTATTGGAAAACCAGGCAGGGACTGGGTCAGAATTCACATCCCAATAGAGATCACAAGGAGACATGAGCACAAGTCTTTGGTAATCTGATGGCGAGTGAGATGCAAATAAAATGTCTAATCTGTCAGTTTTATCAAATTTTTTTTTTTTTCCATTTGTGGACAAATGTGTTACTTGTAGTAGGATATTTCTGTTTAAATGAGAAGGAAAGGCTAAAATACTAAGTAAGCTTTATCAGAAAGGTCTATAAAAATACAATTTAGTAATGCTGCTCTGAGAACTCGGCACATTTCTTTCCTTCTATTGTGTACTCATGGGCTTCTGTATCAGACTTCCTGTTTTCAGCTTAAACCTCCAGGGCTAGGGCTTGAGCATGCTCAGTTTGCTCCTCTCTCCCTCTGCCCCTCCCTGCTGTAATCTGAACTCAGAAGCATGAATGAGACTTAGGCAGGATGTGATGTCACACCAAGCTAATATGGCAGCTGCTATCCTAAACAAAGTTTCTAGAGCTGTTTACTCAGGTATGGTAAAGCATTCTGCAGAATAAATAGTGTTATAGCTTGCACTATTGTGGCTAATCTATTGGCAATAAATATATCTGTAGCTTTCTTTCTCATTTAAAGAGTAATGGGGACTCAAATTTGGGTATCTGACTCTAGATAAGAAATGGCTGAATTATGTGTATGAATTGGGGTTTATTTATATACCAGAGTTCATAAGCGGCAACATTTGTGGGTGGGGGTTGGGAGACCTTTTTTGCTCTTTTATGTATGTTGGCCTGGACAGTATTTATAGGTCCATAGCCAGTGGCTCCACCATCCAAAGGAGTTTACTATAAATATATATTCATATCCTTTCTGGCTCACTACTATCAAATACTGACCACTCCAAGGACCTTTATAATTCGCCAATTATTTCATCTCGTTTTCTATTCCTGTCATCTGAACCTATTTAACTAGCAATGAATCTATTGTCTGAGAGGGGTAATGTTTGGCCCTATCCCCACCACCCTTCTTTTTAAAGATTTTCCATTCACTTCATTTGATTGTAGGTGCCAGTGTGAAGGTGATTCAATTTTGAACACATGGCTTCAGTCCTGGTTCATACAGTGAGTCTGTGGGCCACAGAATATGGCACAAAACTGGTCATCTGCGAGATAATGAGGTGAGGCCATTGAAATAAGAGTGACCCAAATAGCATGCAATGAGCAAAGTTTCCCTTCACTAAACGTTAAATGGTTGTTATACATAACTATATACATGTATGTATTTATGAACTTTGCTTTCATCAATTTCAGGCTAAATAGCTTGAAAATCTGTACAAATGAACATACTTAATGACTTCATTTTGTTTGTCAGGGGACAACCAGGAATTGTAATGAGCAACTTGGACACTCTGGTGACTGTGGGGCTTGGAGAGCAAATGCAGGAGGATTATCTGTTTGCTCAGGAAGTGTCTTAAATGGATTGTCATGACTTATATGATGTTGTTTTTATTACACTGCAAATAAAATGTCATTCCTGAACCAGCAAGTGTATTTAGTTGTAATATTGGTGTGTAGGTGCATCTCAGGTCATTTTGCCTGGTCATGTGATTTCAGAAAGAGCCAGCACTTTAGGATGGAACTGCTTTCTGGCAGGCTGTTGTTTCTCCTACTCAATGTAACTGAATGTGTCTCAGTGGGACCTGGATTTTACTATTGAGTGTTGTTCTTAGATCTACCAGGCAGCTGTTATCTTGTGTTAGGAGCTGCTATCTGGTTACCTTCCCATTGTTCTGTTAGGCTGCTGGGGGGGGGGGGGTCACTCAAATTTGCAGTAAAGAGTGACTGAAGTTTATCAGAGCACAAGTCTCGTAACTGGGGGCAGCTGGGAAACTGAAAATATGTTTAGCCCCATGTCAGATTTCAAAATTAAATGTAAAAAAATTGATTTGTTCTTTAGAGAAACAGATTTCAGTGCAGAATTCTGCTGGAGCAGCTCTATTAACTGATGCGTTTTCAGATTTTTTTTTTTTCCCCATGACAGTATCCCTTAGTGTTTGTCTTTGATCCATTTTTCTCTTTTTTTAATTAATGGAAGTCTGTCTCTTTAAAGATCTATTCAGACTATGATATTGTAAATGGCAGTCTGATCATATATGTGCATAAGCAGATCTGAAGTTACCAGTCAGTTCTTGTTTGGATCATATTGCCTTTGATTATTTTTTTTTTTTTTTTTTATTACATGAATCCTGTGACCTGTCTAAAGGATTTAAATGAAACCCAAGCCAAGATCATATTGGTATACTATGATATGGATACATAAGCAATACACTAGCCGATCTTATGGGATTGATTGGGCAAATCTGCTTTTGCATTATGTACGAATAAGTTGTCACTGCACTGGCTTCCCTTAAAGGGACAGAAATATCAAAAAATTAGTGTCAAAGTACTAAAAGTACCCGGCACTGGTAGAACTGCTGTAGTTGCCTTAGAAACACTAATTATATAAATAAGCTGCTGTGTAGCAATAGGGGCAGCCATTCAAAGGAGAAAAGGCTCAGGTTACACAGCAGATATCAAATAAGTTCTGTAGATTATAATGTGTTAATCTGTTATCCACTATTTAACCTGTGCCATATAGCCCTTTGTCAATTTCCGCCATTGCTACTCAGCAGCTTGTTTATATGAACTATAGTAGTGTTTTTGAAGGAAACAGATCAGTTTTAGCCGTGCAGGGCAAAACTACCTGATATTTCCATTACTTTAAAACACTTTCCTTTTTTTGGTGTTACTGTTCCTTTAAAGGAGACTGCAGTGAGGTTGGTGTATGAGCTTGGAGAGGAAATCTGTTCAGATATTTTACTGCAGCATAAGGTCCTTGATGGGCTCCAAACAGGAAGAAGGAAGGGCATCCATTTATTATTGATTGGGAGGATAATGCGCAGCCTTTTATAGCAACAACCACAAAAACGCTCTGAGTATATGGACAATGGAATGAACATGTGCTGTATTGATTTATATCTAAAAATACTGAAACTAATCTTGAGGACTTAAAAGACCTTGGAATGTGTAGGAGGCAGAAAAAGAAACCAGAACATCCATTAAAGGAGCAGTATACACCTTTTCTTCGCATTGATGCCATGAACTAGGCATGGTAACGTTTTGGCAGGCTTTCTCCTACTTGGTGTAACTGAATGTGGGACCTGGATTTTACTATTGAGTGTTGTTCTTAGATCTACCAGGCAGCTGTTATCTTGTGTTAGGGAGCTGCTATCTGGTTACCTTCCCATTGTTCTTTTGTTTGGCTGCTGGGGGGGGGAGGGGTGATATCACTCTAACTTGCAGTAAAGAGTGAATGAAGTTTATCAGAGCACAAGTCACATGACTGGGAGCAGCAGGGAAATTGACAATATGTCTAGCCCCATGTCAGATTGCAAAATAAAATATAAAAAATCTGCTTTTGAGAAATGGATTTCACTGCGGAATTCTGCTGGAGCCGCACTATTAACTGATGTGTATTTAAAAAAACAAACATTTTTCTTACCTTGACTTACTCAATCTGTGTAATACAGGGGTGCCCAGGACACAGATCTCAGTCTACCAGTAGACAGAAGAGAGGAGCAGAGCGGCACTGCTGTTTCCAGCAGCAGCAGTTCCTTAGTCACCAAACTCCACCCATCCATCACACTGCTCCACCCCCTTTACCGGGATCTCCTTCTTTATCCAGCATCCTGCTCCTCCATCCTCTACTTCCAGTGACTTCTTTCTTGCAGACAGCGCCACCCACCTTTTCTATTACCACAACTTCGCATTCGCTAACTGGTATGGCTGATGTTGTCACTCTTTGCCCTGCCTTCCTCTCACTTCGCCAAGTATCCCCTGTCACTCTCAGAGACCAGTTCTTTCCAGACATTTCCACCCCTTTCCCTGGCGTCACTCACTACAAGTAGTAGAGGAGAAAGTTGTGAGTGTGGCCTATAGTCCGTGTCCAAGAACGGCATGAAGACTACTCCAAGGCTCCCTCATGCACAACAATGACCCCCTTCCACCTGGTTGAGAAATGATGTTGGACCCACAAACAGACTGGCCTTTTTTTTTGTGGATCATAATAACAGGTAGGATAATAGTCTCTGGGAAGGGAGTGTGACTGTGGGATAGCAGGTATAGTAGGGAGAGTTGGTGCCTATAGTAACAGTGGATAATAGTCTCTGGGAAGGGAGTGTGACTGTGGGATAGCAGGTATAGTAGGGAGAGATGGTGCCTATAGTAACAGTGGATAATAGTCTCTGGGAAGGGAGTGTGACTGTGGGATAGCAGGTATAGTAGGGAGAGATGGTGCCTATAGTAACAGTGGATAATAGTCTCTGGGAAGGGAGTGTGACTGTGGGATAGCAGGTATAGTAGGGAGAGATGGTGCCTATAGTAACAGTGGATAATAGTCTCTGGGAAGGGAGTGTAACTATGGGATAGCAGGAATAGTAGGGAGAGATGGTGTCTATAGTAACAGTGGATAATAGTCTGGGAAGGGAGTGTGACTGTGGGATAGCAGGTATAGTAGGGAGAGATGGTGCCTATAGTAACAGTGGATAATAGTCTCTGGGAAGGGAGTGTGACTGTGGGATAGCAGGTATAGTAGGGAGAGATGGTGCCTATAGTAACAGTGGATAATAGTCTCTGGGAAGGGAGTGTGACTGTGGGATAGCAGGTATAGTAGGGAGAGATGGTGCCTATAGTAACAGTGGATAATAGTCTCTGGGAAGGGAGTGTAACTATGGGATAGCAGGAATAGTAGGGAGAGATGGTGTCTATAGTAACAGTGGATAATAGTCTGGGAAGGGAGTGTGACTGTGGGATAGCAGGTATAGTAGGGAGAGATGGTGCCTATAGTAACAGTGGATAATAGTCTCTGGGAAGGGAGTGTGACTGTGGGATAGCAGCGTATAGTAGGGAGAGATGGTGCCTATAGTAACAGTGGATAATAGTCTCTGGGAAGGGAGTGTGACTGTGGGATAGCAGGTAATAGTAGGGAGAGATGGTGTCCTATAGTAACAGTGGATAATAGTCTCTGGGAAGAGAGTGTGACTGTGGATAGCAGGTATAGTAGGGAGAGATGGTGCCTATAGTAACAGTGGATAATAGTCCCCTGCGGAAGGGAGTGTGACTGTGGGATAGCAGGTATAGTAGGGAGAGATGGTGTCTATAGTAATAGTGGGATAATAGTCTCTGGAAGGGGAGTGTGACTGTGGGATAGCAGTATAGTAGGGAGAGATGGTGTCTATAGTAATAGTGGGATAATAGTCTCTGGAAGGGAGTGTGACTGTGGGATAGCAGGTATAGTAGGGAGAGATGGTGTCTATAGTAACAGTGGATAATATCTCTGGGAAGGGAGTGTGACTGTGGGATAGCAGGTATAGTAGGGAGAGATGGTTGCCTATAGTAACAGTGGATAATAGTCTCTGGGAAGGGAGTGTGACTGTGGGATAGCAGGTATAGTAGGGAGAGATGGTGTCTATAGTAACAGTGGAATAATAGTCTCTGGGAAGGGAGTGTGACTGTGGGATTAGCAGGTATAGTAGGGAGCAGATGGTGTCTATAGTAACAGTGGATAATAGTCTGGGAGGGAGTGTGACTGTGGGATAGCAGGTATAGTAGGGAGAGATGGTGTCTATAGTAACAGTGGATAATAGTTCTGGAAGAGAGTGTGACTGTGGGATAGCAGGTATAGTAGGAGAGATGGGGTGCTATAGTACAGTGGATAATAGTCCCTGGGAAGGGAGTGTGACTGTGGGATAGCAGGTATAGTAGGGAGAGATGGTGTCTAATAGTAATAGTGGGATAATAGTCTCTGGGAAGGGAGTGTGACTGTGGGATAGCAGTATAGTAGGGGAGAGATGGTGCCTATAGTAAACAGTGGATAATAGTCTCTGGGAAGGGAGTGTGACTGTGGGATAGCAGGTATAGTAGGGAGAGGATGGGTCTATAGTAACAGTGGATAATAGTCTCTGGAAGGGAGTGTGACTGTGGGATAGCAGGTATAGTAGGGAGAGATGGTGTCTATAGTTACAGTGGATAATAGTCCCTGGGAAGGGAGTGTGACTGTGGGATAGCAGGTATAGTAGGGAGAGATGGTGTCTATAGTAATAGTGGGATAATAGTCTCTGGGAAGGGAGTGTGACTGTGGGATAGCAGGTATAGTAGGGAGAGATGGTGTCTATAGTAATAGTGGGATAATAGTCTCTGGGAAGGGAGTGTGACTGTGGGATAGCAGGTATAGTAGGGAGAGATGGTGTCTATAGTAACAGTGGATAATAGTCTCTGGGAAGGGAGTGTGACTGTGGGATAGCAGGTATAGTAGGGAGAGATGGTGTCTATAGTAACAGTGGATAATAGTCTCTGGGAAGAGAGTGTGACTGTGGGATAGCAGGTATAGTAGGGAGAGATGGTGCCTATAGTAACAGTGGATAATAGTCTCTGGGAAGGGAGTGTGACTGTGGGATAGCAGGTATAGTAGGGAGAGATGGTGTCTATAGTAACAGTGGATAATAGTCTCTGGGAAGGGAGTGTGACTGTGGGATAGCAGGTATAGTAGGGAGAGATGGTGTCTATAGTAACAGTGGATAATAGTCTGGGAAGGGAGTGTGACTGTGGGATAGCAGGTATAGTAGGGAGAGATGGTGTCTATAGTAACAGTGGATAATAGTCTCTGGGAAGAGAGTGTGACTGTGGGATAGCAGGTATAGTAGGGAGAGATGGTGCCTATAGTAACAGTGGATAATAGTCCCTGGGAAGGGAGTGTGACTGTGGGATAGCAGGTATAGTAGGGAGAGATGGTGTCTATAGTAATAGTGGGATAATAGTCTCTGGGAAGGGAGTGTGACTGTGGGATAGCAGGTATAGTAGGGAGAGATGGTGCCTATAGTAACAGTGGATAATAGTCTCTGGGAAGGGAGTGTGACTGTGGGATAGCAGGTATAGTAGGGAGAGATGGTGTCTATAGTAACAGTGGATAATAGTCTGGGAAGGGAGTGTGACTTTTTATTACCTGCCAAATTTTGTAAAATGGACATGGTAATTAGTGGGTGTGGTCAAAAAATTGCTGCGCATTATAAAGGTAGATCTCCTGATGGGGGCCAGACGTCGAGAGTACATCCCAGTGAAACAAAGTCTGGGCACCCCTGGTGTAACATATTCTATTATGTTTATGGAAAACGCAATAATAAATTTTATATATATATTAAAATTAAATTATTGAGAAAAAATATTTTTCCCATGAGAGTGTCCCTTTAAATGAAATTCCACACAGTAGTAAAGTGCTCACTTGTTACTCAGTCAACCTTTTCAGGTGTTTGGTGATAAAAAGCATATAAGACCCCCCCCCCCCCGCTCAGGGTTAATCTGTCATAAAATCCAAAGTCGCTGAAGCTCACAATCGGATTTAATGAGTACAGAAAGGTGATTTTATTGGCTCATTGTAGACTTCAAAACATGGCAACGTTTCGGCCACACGGGATCCTTTATGAAGCCTTGATAAAAACGGGCCGGTTGGCTTCAGCGACTTTGGCCTTTCAGTGAAGTTGTTATTTACTACACTGCTGTTTCATGTTACACTAAACTCTACACAATAATATGAGTTTATTTATTCTGAGCACAGGCGAGCAACACGCAGTGTCTTATTATGTGAACTCCAGGACAAGTCTAACTGGGAGAATTATGTTCAGTGTTTAAACCTGCAACCCGAAGTCCTTATAAGGATTTTTTTGGACTTTGCTTTCTCCTCTGTGATTAGTGCTTTGGCTTGGTTTCATGCAGACATTTTTACATTTACAGCTTGGCTGAACCCTGTGCTTGAGGGGTAAACCCTGGGCAGCGAGATCTCTTGCGTTGGGCTTCAACATTTGTTTCAAATGAGATAAATGAATAATATGCTGATTTCTCTGTTGCTTTTAAGTCCCTGCCTCTTTACACATTTATTGTCCCTGACTGGGGATGTGCCGTTAAAACAAGTTGTCCATGTGGAACGGGCAGTCGCTGCTGAGCTTAGACGACGGACAGTCTTAAAGGAGAACTAAACACTAAACATGAATGTGGCTAAAAATGGCATATTTTACATAGTGAACTTATTGCACGAGGCTAAAGTGTCAGCTTGTCAATAGCAGCAATGATCCAGGACTTCAAACTTGTCACAGGGGGTCACCATCTTGGAAAGTGTCTGTGACACTCACATGCTCAGTGGGCTCTGATTGGCTGTTGAGAAGCTAAGCTTAGGGCTCGTCACTAATTATCCAGCAGAAAATGAGCTTCCCTGGCTGTAATATAAGCTGATGCTACAGGTTTGCTGATTATTCAATTCTGATGCTAATTGCACTGGTTTCTGTGCTGCCATGTAGTAATTATCTGTATTAATTACTAATCAGCCTTATATTGTGACATTTCTATTCTATGTGTACTGTATATTGTGAGTGGGTCCCTAAGCTCAGTAAGTGACAGCAGCACAGAGCATGTGCAGTGAATCAGCAGAAAAGAAGATGGGGAGCTACTGGGGCATCTTTGGAGACACAGATCTTTACTGCTAAAGGGATGTGATTGCCTTGGGCTGGTACAGAAGCACAAATATAATTTGAAGCTTTTTTTTTTAGCCTAATTGTTTATTACCTTTTAGTTTCCTTTAAAGCAACAGAAAGCCCCTGTGTAGCATTGACCCGGGAGGACTAGTTTTTAGTTACCGCTTTGTTAATATGGTTTGTGATACATGCAGAGTGTTTCCACATTCACCCCAAATCTTAACCTGATTAATGTCACCCCCAGCCTAATCTCTGACCCCATTGGTCGGCCTTTGTTTTTAAACGGATTCAGTTGTCATTTAGGGGCAGAACACTGTTAAAGGGCCAGTGCACCATATAACCATGTATCAAAGCTCATATGATCCCTGCCTCACATTTTACTGATGGGGTATTTTCTATAATAAATTTTGCATTTAAAGACACAGAGCGCCATTATAAAAGTAGCGATGGTTCTAAAGCACAAGATCCCGAGGGGCTTGTGAAAAGAAGACTTACATTTGCCGTGAAGTTGCTCCCACTACACCCGTGTGTTACAGACTGGAACTGGATTTACAGCCATTTACAGATTTTTTCCATCAATTCATCAATCTCCCAGCATGCATCTGCACTATGTCTGCCCCCAATCTCAGCGCTAATAGCAATGACCTGAGGGGCTCTCCGCTGATCCTGTTGCCCATTTGGAGGGCTGCACCCAACCTGCATCCATCTGTCTGTCTATTTTAGGTGACATTCTAGCAATAGAATAATGTCACAAACATCCTGCACTGGACGTCAAAGCTGACCTTGTACCCACAGTGGAATCCTCTGATCTAACCTGTCTGGGGGCTGCTGGGAGTCCATTAGGCTCATGCTTTTACCTTCTCCACATTTTATGGAGAACTATGTGTCCTTCTCTATCTGCTCCATGTCCCCTACATCCCAAAACACACAGGCTGAGTTATACAGGGAACTCTGAGTATCACTCATGTATTATAAGGGATAATGTACCCCCTACTGTAAATGATAAGGATATTAGAAGTCACTGAGGGGTTGTTCTGTGACCATATAAAGACACAAGGCTGCAGGCTGAGTTATACAGGGAACTCTGAGTATCACTCATGCATTATAAGGGATAATGTACCCCCTACTGTAAATGATAAGGATATTAGAAGTCACTGAGGGGTTGTTCTGTGACCATATAAAGGCACAAGGCTGCAGGCTGAGTTATACAGGGAACTCTGAGTATCACTAATGTATTATAAGGGATAATGTACCCCCTACTGTAAATGATAAGGATATTAGAAGTCACTGAGGGGTTGTTCTGTGACCATATAAAGGCACAAGGCTGCAGGCTGAGTTATACAGGGAATTCTGAGTATCACTAATGTATTATAAGGGATAATGTACCCCCTACTGTAAATGATAAGGATATTAGAAGTCACCAAAGGGTTCTGTGACCATATAAAGGCACAAGGCTGCAGGCTGAGTTATACAGGGAACTCTGAGTATCACTCATGTATTATAAGGGATAATGTACCCCCTAATTAATGTATAGGCATAGAGCAGGGGTGTCCAAACTTTTCGCAACGAGGGCCAGATTTGGTGAGGTGAAAATGTGTGGGGGCCGACCATTCAGCCTGACATTCTTTGAACCATTAACATCATTTAACTCATTTAAACAAGGAATTGCGTAGCTCACAGGCACAGTATAGACCAAGTGGCAGATCATGTCACTAATGTGCCCAAATATTACGGCTACGTAATTCCTGATCACACTGTGACGCTGCATTATTATTAATTTCATGATGGAGGCTGAGGGCCAGTGTAAATTTGAAAATGGGCCACATTTGGCCCCGGGCCTGACTTTGGACATGTCTGGCATAGAGCATGTGTTACATTCAGAATGGGCGTTCACTAAGTGGAAGTAAGGCAGGTATGGTGTAGCGCAACTACAACTCCCATATGCTACGGTTTATAAAAGACAAAATACAAGGGCGCCAGGAGGTTCTGGCAACAAAAGTAGAAGAGTTTAGTCCAAGACAAATGATCTATAGTATTTATAAGCCACAGAGGCCCAGCAGATAATAATGACATGACTACAAGATGTCCCTCAGAGCACATTGGAACTCCCTCAGGTGATAGTGTTATACCAGGATAGATAAAGTCTCAGGATATCAGCACCCTCACCTGGATCCCAAACATTGGATGAGGGAACTCACTAGCCCTAATTCCCTATTAGTCTGTGTCCCTGTACTACAGGCCAGTCTTGTCTGAGGGGAGAGGGACCTCCTTGTTATCCCTTTTAGTTGGAGCCAAGCTGTTCTTACCACTTAACCTGCCTGTCTAGACACTCCTAATACAGGTAGTAACCTATCTCTAGCTGGTCTCTTTCACGGGGTCCCTACTCACCGACTTATCAGTAGAGGTTCAGGGGCTTTACTGGGCTTTATTGTACCCAGGGCTCCCTGGAAACATTCAGCTGGGTCAGCAACAGGGTCGCCAGGTCCAATTTTCGAAACCAACCCAAAACTAGCCAAGAGGCACTTCAAAAATAGCAGAATCTGTGCAGTGAAAAAGGTCTAAAAAATAAATGAATATGTGAAAATTTCCATGAAACAAAATGAGACAGAGGGGGCCCAGGAGGTATAGGGGCCCCATAAGGTCCTAATAAATATACATTTTCAATAAATATTGGTAAAACTGCTCAACCTCTAGACATTTGGTGGCCAGCAGATTTTTTCCCCAAAATTGTCTGAAATTGAGGAAAGTCACCGGAAAATGTGAGAATGCTTAAGAGTGATGGGAGACTGGGGTACAGGGCCAAAAATCTGGCAACTCCCGACGTCTACACAAGTCAGTCCCATTGCATGCTGGGTATTGTAGTCTTACATTCAACTTGGCAAATTGTTAAACAAAAACTACAACATGCATTGGAAGACGCCATTAGGGCAAGAAAAAACTTTGGCAGGTTTCCAAAATACAAACCAGCCAAAGGCCCAAAAAGTGGCCCAAATCTGTACCTTGGCTACTTTGTACTTTCATATCCCGCCTGGGCTTTAAATTAGTAGCCCAATTTGGCTGGAAAACCTCCAACCGGGCAACCCTGGTCAACAACCAGAAGAAGTGGTCACAACACCTCTTGGCCAATAGCTCTATGCAAACAGTCAACTATGCAAATTACAATTATATCAGATATTCCCAGGTCACACACAGCTCTTGTGTATTACAGATGTATAATCTGGTTTGTTAGAGAAGGACAGTAAATTCATTGACAGATTTACACAAGGCTTTAAACATTTTGGTGTTGCTACACCCCCAGCAGGTTAGTTTACAGGGATATTTGCTCCAGCTCCCCAGTGTTGTTGCAGGACAGCTGCATAACCATCACTTATTTACAGGACCACCGTCAGAATTTGCAGGGCCCTGTTTAATGACATCTGGGCCCTCCTAAAAAACTTTTGTGGCCAGGGACCAGTACAAGAAAAAAACCTTGGTGGCCCTGGCCCCCTAAATTAGAAAATAAATGAGTGTCCAAAGGTTTAAAAAAAATAAATAAAAAAATTGGTGTTCGGCATTGGCTCGCTCCTACTTCGACAGTTCAAGGGGGGCCTGGCTAATCCAGAAAACGTAGCACAGCCAAACCCCCCTTAACATATAGAAGCTGCCAGGACAATTGTCCCCCCAGTGCCCCCCTGCTTATTTATCCCCAGAACTGACAGTTGCTTGGACAAAGGTTGAGGAATTGGAGCAGAATTCCCGTAGGACTGATTTATGAATCATCAGGGGTCGCTGGGGAATTGGGAAGGTGACCTCTGGCCTATTCAGAGTCTCTCTGATGATGAAGTGTTTGTGGCACCTCCGCTCCCCAGGGCAAGATTAGGTTCAATTGCAAAATGGGGCCCACCCCTTCTTGTGGGGTTCAGCCTGAGGATCTGTGGTTTCAAATTTAGGGTGATTGCAATAAACCCAGCCTTAGGGTCAGTTAGATGTAGAACTATGTTATGGTGCACAGTGTGAAACCCACGTCATTGCAGTAGAGTCAGTGGTGCAGAGAGTTATAGTCCTACCATTGGGCATCACAGTTATACAATCCTCCAGTTGCTGAGTCATGGGAGGCAGAGAGATCCCTGGGATCAAACTGACATCACAGTGGGATTAAGGCCCCAGCAGGCGAGGGGTGCACCCAGGGTAGCGCTATATCAGCTAGGGTTGCCCCCTGGCTGGTGTTTTACTGGTCTGGCCAGTAAAAATGATGGCTGATCCCAATGTTATTAATAGGGAAAAAAGATAAATATATAGGAAGGCCGGTATTACCAGAAAAGGTGGTAACCCTAATATCAGCCCCTATTGTATCTTATTAATTAATTCACATACTAAGTATTAATCTACATGGCAGCACCTTATTATTGATATCCCTGATCTATTTGTGTATCTGCACATTAACCCTTTCTTTGTCCCCGTCACCTGTTCCTGAACCTTCTCCATAGAGTCTGACCCCGAACTCCTGCCCCTCCCAGAGGTCACATGCCCCACCAGTTGATCTTTACATAAAGGTTGTGCCCCCAGCGGAGGCTAAATAAGAGGCTGCCCTTCAAACACGCACATTCCTCAGTGGAGGATCGGATTAGATCCAGGACCTGAATAAAAAAGGTCACATCCAATACACTGAGGGGCTGAGTATTGTTACTGGAACATACTGGCACCCATATCTGCACGCACCCCCTGCACCCCAACACTGGCATAGACTAGATGGAAATATATATATATCCTTCAGCAATTGTTTCACTACAACTCCCAGCATCCTTGCCAATCTCAGCTTAAATGCCCCTAATGTGTGTGTGTGGGTAGTACTGGGGTTCCTCCTCTAAATTCAAACCAATCTGCACTAGAATAATACCCAGGGTACTGATCTTCCCCCAACTGGTTAATAAAAGTATTCATTTACTAGTGACTTGTGGAGCAGAGCTGTACAACACATTGTAACCCAGAAACTGGTTGTGCAAAGGGTTAATGTAATAACCATTGAAAATGACTGATCTGCCCTTTAATGGATTAATAGGACAAAGCTCCTAACGATAATAGAGTAATAATAAGAGTAAGGATAATACAGTAATGAGTAAGGATACTAGAGTAAGGATAAGAGAGTAAGGATGATAAGAGTAAGGATATGAGAAAAAAGGAAAAGAGAATATGGATGGTAGAGTAAGGATAAGAGAGTAAGGATGGTATAGTAAGGATAAGAGAATATGGATGAGAGAGTAAGGATAAGAGAATAAGGATGATAGAGTAAGGATAAGAGAATAAGGATGATAGAGTAAGGATAAGAGAATAAGGATGGTAGAGTAAGGATGGTAGAGTAAGAATAAGGATGATAGAGTAGGGGATAAGAGAATATGGATGATAGAGTAAGGATAAGAGAGTAAGGATGATAGAGTAAGGATAAGAGAATAAGGATGATAGAGTAAGGATAAGAGAGTAAGGATGATAAGAGTAAGGATCAGATAATAAGGATGATAGAGTAAGGATAAGAGAGTAACGAGTAGCTGCATCGAGTGATGAAACTGATCCCAGCCTGCTGAGCATCTGTCACCTCCCCGCTCCCATATACTGGTATAGGCCAGTTAACCCTTCCATTACAAAGGAAACATACAATTCCCTTTAACTAATAAAAAACTAGTGTGGTCTAATACCAGGCCAGGGCATTAACCCCCTGCAACCCTAGAGCTATAGCTCTGACCAGTCAGCTGCATTAGGATCAATAAGAGCTAAATTTTAATGACCTGTTGCTAAAAATATTTTCAACATCGCTGTTTTTTACCTCAGCGCTCCTCCCCTTTACACCAGAATCACACTGTGTCTCCATGCAAGTGTCTAATTAATAGTCATTTTGCATGGCTGCATACAATCCACCACAGCCTGCATCAGGGCAGTGCCACACCATTAGGGGTGTGTGTGACCAGTGGTGTAACTAGATATTACTGGGCCCCACAACAAATTCATTTTATTGCCCCCAACATAACCACATGTTGCCCTTTTTTACCAATATATATTGAAATTGCTCATTAATTAGGGCCTCATGGGGCCCCTATACCTCCTGGGCCCACCTGCAGGGTCTGCTTCCTCTATAGTTACGCCCCTGATCGCCGGCAAGATGGCACTCAGATCGCTTTTGTTTTCCGAAGTCTCTCGAAGTTGCCCCACGAGGAAACTTTGAGCGACTTCGGAAAACTAACTGCTCCAAGTGCCATCCCGCCGGCGATTTACATTCTAGCCGGCGGGAGGCAGGTGCCCCATAGAAACCAGTTGAACCTATTCTAATCCTACATCCAATGTGTTGCAGTCTGACTCTTACTCATGTGCATTTCACCTGTACTCAGGTGTGGCCCCTTCTTATTCCAGGAACAGAGTTTGGTTGCCCTGGAGTCACAAAACAGCCTTTATAGTCCACCAAACGGTGCCAAGCAGAATATCAGGCAGCAGATCTGCAGTGCAGGGGTGATAAATAATGTCTGTCTAACATCACCTGGAATAATGGAAGACTTGCCCAGCTCCCGTGTTGAGTGGAGCCTCGTCCCTACAGACACACATGCAGCACATTCTCATGGCAACATAGAAATGAGCACAGCCTGCGCCTAAAGTATTCACTTATTAAGCATGCAGGATAGGACAGCTCTTATTATTATATTAAAGGGGAACTACACCCAATTTTTTTTGCATAGTGAAAGAATTTATTGGGTCCATGGGGGGGGGGCAGTTCGGGCTTTTGTTTATCTGAAATGTCAGGGCTCATTTTGATTGTCTGTTGGGGGTTCAGGATGATTTGGTGGCATGTTTATTCTGTGGGTGCGTGTGAGTTTAGTGGCACATTCAGCTGTTTGTGATCAATGTACAAAGAGCAGAGAGATCCCAGTGACATGAAATAAACAGTAAACATCAGTGTATACGGGAGGCCGGCCTGGCCAGTAAAAATGATGGTTGATCCCAATCTTATTAATAGGGAAAAAACATAAATATATAGGAAGGCCAGTGATATGATCCCAATGTTATTAATAGGGAATAAAGATAAATATATAGGAAGGTCAGTGATCCCAATGTTATTAATAGGGAATAAAGATAAATATATAGGAAGGCCAGTGATCCCAATGTTATTAATAGGGAATAAAGATAAATATATAGGAAGGCCGGTATTTTTTCAAGAAAAGGTGGAAACCCTAAGGGCTCTTAGACACGGGAGGTTTTTCCTGCGCTCCCCTGCATTGTGCAGGGATAGACACACTCAATTATTGTGAAGGGTACTGTTCTCACACAGACGTATGTAAGCGCCAGACGCAGGTGGGACGCAGCATGTTGCATTTCACCTGCGTTCGGAGCATACATGCGTCTGTGTGAGTACAGCCCCTTTGACTACTCGTGCGATTCCCTGCGGCTAAACTGAAGAAAATGCAACGCAGGGGAGCACAGGAAAAATTGCCTGTGTGTAAGAGCCCTTAATGCAGCTGTGTGTGTGTCATAACTCCACCAACATCATTGTGGCCACCTCTGATGTCATCATGCCTGTTCCTACATCGCTGTCCCACCCCCGGTGTTTGGGTTTAGCCATCAGCAAAGGTGGCAACCCTAGGAAGCAGGGAACCTGTTCCTGGATTGACACATCACATGCTACTGTTCTGGGCAGTGAGAGGAGGGGTGGGCACAGCAGGGGTGCTTCGCCAATGAGGCGAGTTGAGGTTGTCGCCTCAGGCAGCAGCGCCCCACTAGGTACTAGGGGCAACAAAAATGCTGCTCCTTGTACTTTAAGAGCGAATTTCCAGGGAGGGGGGGCAGCAGCAACTGCTGCTGCCTCAGGTGGCCGAGGGGCCAGGATCCCCCTGAGCACAGGGTATTTCTGTGGTACTCATTCTCCTCACCACATGACGTCATTCCCCTCACCACATGACATCATTCCCCTCACTACAGGGAGTAGGGCCTAGAGCCTTTATCCCCTGGATGTTACTGGACTAAAACTCTCTGCATTCTTCACTATACATATTTGAGCATCTGTGACTTAGACACAACACGAGTTTGGGAGGAGGAGGAGGCAGGTTGTACAAAGCCCCACAGCTGGGGTACAATTCAGCCAATACAGCAGCTGTATATGATGATGTATATGAATGGGGAAGAGAGAAATAAAGATGGAGCTGTGTGTCATTGAGAGGAGACTGTGGGGAGCATCCATAACGTGCAGGTGGAGGGGGGGTTGTGTTTGTGTAAAAATAGAAATAACAAGAAAGACGCGGGGCGGATGCGCCTCTTTTACCAGTGTTACGGGAGCAGCACGTAGGCTTTTTCTAACGGTGTCAGCCAGAGAGGGAGGGGCGCTGTATACCCTCACGCCACGATTTGTCACTGATTGTTGGTGGGCGGGATTAAGTTGGCCCACTTTGCCGGGTATATAAAGGCGCTTTCGCAGTCTATACGTCACTCTTCTACAGGACACAGACTTACACAGGTGAGTCCGGGAGGGGTGTGGGCTGAGCGGGGGGCGTGGCACGGTATGTAGGGCAGTTTCTTCTACTGCGTCTTATTACTTCGTCTGCATTTGCTGCTTATCTTTCCAGCGCGGGCGAGAACTAAAAGAGGTTTGTGGGAAGTGTAGTTTGGGTTCCTGATACTGAGGCTCAGTAATGGGGATCAGGTGACTGATAATGGGGTGACACATGGGCTGCAGGTACTTGGATAAGACCTCTGGGGAAGTATTGGGGGGGTGTGTGTGGAATGAAGGGGTTCCAGTAGGGACTTGAGATTTATTGTATAGTGAGAGGCAGGTCTGAGCTGTCTGTATGGATTAATGGGGGGGCTGTCTGAATGGATTAATGGGGGGGGGGGCTGTAGGTTAGCGTGCCCTCTAGTGGCCAGGTATTATGGGCTGTGTGTGGGGGACAGTCAATGAGAAACTAATTGGGGGTTCAGACTGCTTTGGGGAGTTAGTATTAAAGGCAGACAATTGGGGCACGGGGGTATATGAGCTGGACTGGGACTTATTGGGGGGGTTGCCCTAATTTTCTTCTGTTAACCCATTAATTTCCCTTCTTGCTTTCAGGGGTTGATAAACCAAACCAAGGGACCACAAAAATGGCAAAGGTTGGAATCAATGGGTGAGTAAAAGGGTTAATGGGGGCGGGGATGATGCTGGGGTTTAAGGGGGTAACTAATGAGGAGCAGCTAATGGGGGGGGGGGGTAATTTAGCTGATGAAAGGTCAGTGAAATGGAATTCTCTGCAAAGTTTAGTGTCGGCTCAGAGTGAAAGGCCCTTTATTTCTGGTACAGAAAGGGTTACAGGTAATAGATGTTACACACCTCTCTCATAAATGGTTAATGGTCCAGGCCTGTTGATCAAAATGGCTGCTGCTCCTTAACCCCACCCCTGCCAGAACCATGCGGAGTGTGCAGCTTCCTCACGTCCCACTGAGTCACCTCACCCCCAACTCCTCCTTCGTCTGCTGCGGCTTCAGATTGCCCCACCTTCTGCCGGATGGATGGACAGTCACTGCGCATGATGGTGTCCCCAATCTCTGGCTGCATCTCAAGGACACCCCAAGGTCACTGTCCTATTGATGAGCTCTACCTGGCCGGCTTCTGATGCACCTCTTATCAGTCTCCTCCCCCTGTTTCAGCAATGTAACGTGTAGTCGGTAATTACACAAGTGTAACGAGTAGTCGGTAATTACACAAGTGTAACGAGTAGTCGGTAATTACACAAGTGTAACGAGTAGTCGGTAATTACACAAGTGTAATGGGGAAGCTGAGTCACGTCCTGCTCCCTGGTGGCGGTTGCTGCACGTAGTCCCCTGAGTTATTTTATTCTGCTCACTAACCAGAAGCCTCGCTTATATCCGCACTGAGACCGACTGATAATGTCCCAATTTAACATGAGCAAGTCTCTAAAAGTCCATCCCAGACACTAAGATGCAGCCTCCTCCCTGCATGGATAAGGGTTCCTATTAATATAGTTGTGGCCAATTACTGTAACTCTCACCAGTGGGACATTATCATTCTGCCGTGCACATCTGTACAGTCACTGCCAGGATTCTGCTCCAGCCAATCACTGCTCAGTCTCACTACACACCCTCCTGTCTGTCCTTAATGCACCATAAACTTCACTCCTGAGCAAAGTTCAGGCCTGAATGTTTAGCAGCTCTGCTTGGTCTGAGCCACAAAAAACTGACCGATTCTTCCTGTAATAACAGCCTTTCATGTTGTGCTGAGTGAGCAATGCTTGGATAAACTGCCCCAGGCTGCGCTACTTAACTGCGTTAATGGGGATTTGTCTTGTCAGCAGGTGTTAAATCTCGAATGCCGCTTGCTCAAAGGCCAAGTAAAAAAAGTACATTTATTCTGCTTGGTTTTCAGCTGCAAAACCCTATTTAGTAAAATGTGGCATATTTATATTTGTGGCCCTCCTATTATATTCACTTGTGCCGTTTAGATGACTATTCAGATTACTTGACCCTTTGTTTTATAGGCTTAATTAGGGAGGAACTCCACAATGCGGCTGGTGCAGACATATCGCCATGCAATGAAACGCATGCGACGTGTTGGATTTCTCCTTCACTTCCTGTTAATCTTCAGAACACCAGACGCGTCGCATGCATTTTGCCGCATGGCAACGTGTCTGCACCAGCCGCATTGTGACGTTCCTCCCTAACATCTCTGCAGAAGTCGGTCATAAATAGCAACTTGCCCCCATTTAGTTGTATCACTCAACTGATGACTATTTAGCATCCTCTTGTACCTCTACTGCAAAACTGTTCCCCCCCCCCTGATAACTGCATTATGGGCAATGTCACGTGATGGTCTAACGTACTGATCAGCAGAGTCTAACAGTCGGTGCTCTACTCAAGCCAAACACCTGCCCACTATTTGATTTTTGGGTTGAGGACGTGACTATAGCACTGTCCCTCAGCCATTGCAGAAACAAAATATCCAGCTTGTATTATGGGAGCTGAGGTTTAGAATTTGTTTCAATGCCTATTTGACATCACAGTTAAAGGAGAGAAATGAGAACCCTAATCTTGTAGGCAATTATTAGTAATATATGGTTTCTTTTTAAAATGTAATCTCTAAATAGTCCCTTTATTGGAGCTCCCTATAGATGTTCACTGGTCCCAGTTTCAAATGAGTTGGGCGTGTCCTAACGGTCCCTGCCAGGAAGCACAGTAGGAGGGGACAGCCAATCACAGCCCTGCAGTTACACAAGCGCAGACAGGCTTCAGTTCCCTATCAGGTCCTGCTAGCTGCTGATTGGTTCCTGTCCTACAGTGCAGTGAGCTGAGTGCACAGCCTGGGAATTCAGGGAGCATGATGTGTAAGACAAGGGAAGGATTTTGCAGAAATATTCAATAAATCTGCCTGAAATGCTTTTTTTTTTTTTTTTTTTTGCACAATTCTATCTAAATGAGACACTTTCTCCTTTAAGGGGAACAGTCCAGATATAGCCTCAGAACTGAAGTACTGTTAATAGTTAAACTGCTTCAGTCATATCTCTAGTTATTTGCTTAACCCCTTGTGAACTATTTCTAGATTTGGCCGCATTGGGCGCCTGGTGACCCGCGCTGCCTTTATGAGCGGTAAAGTTCAAGTCGTCGCTATCAATGACCCCTTCATCGACTTGGACTACATGGTAAGGGCTTGTGTTATCTGCGTCTCCTACTGGAATCTAAACGTTCTATTTGCCAGCGCTAACTCCTCCCACTTTTTTCAGGTGTACATGTTCAAGTATGACTCCACCCACGGGCGCTTTAAGGGAACAGTGAAGGCTGAGAATGGCAAACTGATTATCAATGACAAAGAAATCACCATTTTCCAGGAGTAAGTGAGATTATGGTGCTCTTAAATTGCTGGGGTGCAGAACAATGACATGAGGTGTTTGTGGGGTCCCTTATCAGTATTAACAGTCTCCCCTCTGTTTAGGCGTGACCCCAGCAACATTAAGTGGGGCGATGCTGGTGCCGAGTATGTAGTGGAATCTACTGGAGTCTTCACAACCAAAGACAAGGCTTCTGTGAGTAGTGATACTCTGGTTATAGCTCAGGATCTAGAACCCTCCGACTAGAACACTCTTTGACAGTTTATTTTACTTGCAGCTGCACTTGAAGGGAGGTGCCAAGCGTGTGATCATCTCTGCCCCCTCAGCAGATGCCCCCATGTTTGTTGTTGGAGTGAACCATGAGAAATATGATAACTCTCTTACAGTTGTGAGGTAAGCATTATGGATGCCGGAGTACCTTAAATGGAAAGCAACGACCACTTAAGTGCCACAGGCAGCTGCAAACTCTCTACATTAGTGGATTAATTCGGGGTTTGCACATGCCATTGGCTGCACCATTCCCTGCACTGCAGACCTTGCTGTTGAGTATCCTAGCAACCATGCAAAATTCAAAGCATAGATGTTGCAGAACAAAATCGTACACTAAAAATCAGCGAATACATAGTGGTGTTGGGATGCCTGTTCACAGCATATGTTCCAATAAAAATTTGGTTTTTCAGGTGCTCCTCTACTGGCTATATGGAAACTGCAGCCTGAAAGGGAAACTTGACTAGACTATACCTGATCTTTTTTCAAATGGTCCATGAATGAGCCCTTTGTCCATGTACAAACACTGGTGTCTCATATAGGTCTCCTTTACTGAGATTGGCAGCCATGTGCACTTGGCTGAGGAGCTTCAATGTTTATAGTAAATCTCCCAGGCAATCTTCTAAAGCTAGTTGGAAGCCAAAGTAACAGTATCAGTCTTCCCTGCATGTCTTGGGCTTACCTGCCTGTAGCTGGATTACACTGCTGCCAGCTTGAGTTGTACTTTGTCCCATCTGCTGTGACAATGGAATTAACGTTCCCTGTTTTCCCCCACAGCAATGCATCCTGCACAACAAACTGTCTGGCTCCTCTTGCAAAGGTCATAAACGACAACTTTGGCATTGTTGAGGGACTGATGGTAAGTTCAGAGCTCAAGAATTGTTGTGGGAATAAAAGGGCATGAGCTTTACTTGTGCTATAAGGCTTCCCCCCTCACCTGCATGAGGAGTCCTTGTAGCAGTCAAAACATATGGTGGTGACTATAGGGGGGGGGGGTATTATGGAAAGTGTCACACTTGGCCAAATAGAGGTTCAGGGTCTGTAGATGCACATCACACTTAGTGGCACATTTATCAAAAGTCAAACTTCATTTTTAAACTCTCCTAATTCAACCAATGGAATTCTATGAAAACATTGAATTTTCAAAACTCTGAATGGAATCAAACGAGTTGCACTTCAATTCAAATTTTAAGGACTCTGAAAAACTTGAATGTCAGGAATGCTGCACACAACTCAAAATTGATCCTGGACCTCATTGATTTAAACAGCAATTCAGCAGGTTTTAGGTGCACGAGTAGTTGAATGCCAAGTTCTTAAAGGAGAAGGAAAGGTTAAAACTTAAGTAAGCCTTATCAGAAAGGTCCATCTAAATATACCAGCTCTGAGTCCTCTGTCAAAAGAAACACCACATTTCTTTCCTTCTATTGTGTACTCATGGGCTTCTGTATCAGACTTCCTGCCTTCAGCTTAAACCTCATTGCCCTGGGCAAGAGCATGCTCAGTTTGCTCCTCTCCCCCCTCCCTTCTCTACTGTAATCTGAGCCCAGAGCAGGGAGACTCAGGCAGGAAGTGATGTCACACCACATTAATACTGCAGCTCCTATCATAAACAGAGTTTCGAGAGCTTTTTACTCAGGTATGGTAAAACATTCTACAGAATAAATATAGCATTCTAGCTTGCACTATTGCAGCTAATCTATTGGCAATAAAATGCCTCTGTAGCTTCCCTTCTCCTTTAAAGGGCCATAGTGTGCTAAATCATAAAGCTCTTTTTTTTTTTTTTTTTTTTTTTTTTTAACTTTAATCAAATTTGAGTAACTCCTTAGTTGAATTTCCGTTTTAACCATACAGACTCTTAACAACGCTTGATAAATCTGCCCCTGATTTTTTTTTCCCAGACAACTGTCCATGCTTACACTGCCACCCAGAAGACAGTGGATGGCCCATCAGGGAAGCTGTGGAGAGATGGAAGAGGTGCCGGTCAGAACATCATCCCCGCCTCAACTGGTGCAGCAAAGGCTGTCGGAAAAGTTATCCCTGAGCTGAACGGGTAAGATGCATTTTAAAGGCCGCTCTAATGTGATCTCATATTGTGTGCAACTGTCTATATCCTTATAGTAATTGTTGTGTCTATTCTTTAGCAAACTCACAGGAATGGCTTTCCGTGTCCCCGTTCCAAATGTGTCCGTTGTGGATCTGACCTGCCGCCTGAAGAAGCCTGTGAGTTGGGGACAAGGATGGGTTCTATGTCAAAAGCTCTTAACAGGAAAGTCTTGGGCAAACTGTAGTGATATTGGGTAATTCTAACTTACACTTGTCTCACTCAGGCAAAGTATGATGATATCAAGGCTGCAGTTAAAGCTGCAGCAGAGGGACCAATGAAAGGAATCCTGCAATACACACAAGACCAGGTGAGTTATATTCCTGTATGAAGACTGACCCTCCCTCCAGATGTAAGTGTTCTAAGCTGATCTGTAGCCCTAACAGGCCATGTCTACTTAATGAATCTCTTGCCATTAGGTTGTCTCCACTGACTTCAATGGCTGCACTTATTCCTCCATCTTTGATGCCGATGCTGGAATTGCATTGAATGAACACTTTGTGAAGCTGGTTTCCTGGTAAGATTTTTTTTTTTTCTTTCGTTTCCCAGTGATGTAACAAACTTCTCTGTAGCTACACCCCTTGTTGGGGCTGAACCACCCTGCTGGGAACTAGTTTCCTTGTCTCTAACCTCTCCTCTGTCCTGCAGGTATGATAATGAATGCGGCTACAGCCAACGTGTTGTGGATCTTATGGCTCACATGGCATCTCAGGAATAAGCACTTATCCATCAGTCAACCCCTCTTCTGTCACTGAAGGGGTCCAGAGTCACCAATCTGCTAGTTTGTCTGTGTCACTGTTTGTGTTACTAAATAAAACAATGAAACATCACTCCCTTGTCTCTTTGCCCAATCTCTGGGTCTATAATGGGTTCTCTAATCTGGTGTAAGGGTCCCGGGTGAGAACAATGACAGATCTATAGAACAGTCAGGTAATCTTCTGTCTGCAGATATTGGTGAGTGTGCATGGCCAACAGCCTGGGAATAACCTAGGGAACTAGTTTGATGGCTCTAAGCTTTCCCTGTAACTAGCGTCAGACTGGGACACCAGGGGTCCCCCCCAAAAGAAACCGTAGACTAGGGAACTAGTTTGATGGCTTTAATCTTTACCTGTAACCAGTGTCTGACTGGGAAACCAGGGGCCCACTCAGTATACTTTCTCAATCAACCTAGTGTCTTATCTTTATATACTATAACCTGTTATTCCATCTAGTTAGTCTTTTGTTGTCATAGAAATAGGGAATGGCCATGAAATAGGCCAAATGGTTAGAAACAAGAGGCCCACTGGGAGTTTTCCTGGTATCCCAGTGGGCCCATCCAACACTGCCTGTTACTGTTAATTCTATGAAGGGTTGAGTGTGGCTGGAGAAAGTTGGGATTTTTCTATATTGTTTCATGGAACAATGCACCCCTCTCACTAGGGATCTTGCTGATATAGTGCACAAAAGTATAATACAAAATGGATTTGTAGAGCAAGGGATTGGGTGCACTATAAAATACAACTCAAAAGGCTTAGCATGGTTTCCTGGTTTCAGCAATTATAGGTCAGTCTGGTAGTTTGTGCTACATTTCTCAGGAGCTTGATATAAGCTTAAAACATGCAGATGCTGCTTTCAACCACAAGCAACTGTTCCTAAAACATTTAGCTTAGCTTATATCATAAGTGACACAAACTTTTCAAACGGGTTTATATATAAATATTGCTCTTTTAAATCTCTTGCCTTGAGCCATCATGTATTTACTTCTGGTCAGGTGATCTGAAGCGGCACACAAATCATGTTAAAAAGTGTGGAAGTAAAAGTCAATTGGCTCATGTGACCTAACATGTATGGTTTGTGTGCACTGTGAATCCTACAATCCCAGGGGGAGGCCCTTTCATTATTGTGAAAATGTATATTTACCTGAAGCAGGGTTTTATGCAAAATCTTAGAGGTCTACATTGTTCAGGGGGTATAGTCTTCCTAACACTGGAGACAAATGTCACCAGTGATGTTGCCCAACACAACTAGTGATGTGTCAGCATTTTCCCAACTGTAACGCGCCTGCCCTTATCTGCACTTCCGGGTTGCTTTTATAGACCCGACCCGCGATGACACCACAAAAGGGGCAGGGCAAGCAGATGAATCCTCTATAAAAGACTAACCCGAAAGTCGGCATTCAACGGTGGCGGGGAGAGCAGGAGAAGAGCTCAACTGCCACCCACGAAGAAGCATTTGAGGTCGGCCCGACCCATGGGTATCGTGTCGGCCCACACATGACTAATGGCAACCTTTTTTTCTTGACTTGTATGGCTAATGTTCAAATAACTGCTGATTGGCTGCTATGGGCAGCATCACTGGTCATGACTCCAATGTTAACGAATACACCTATAGGCTTGTTTTGCAGGGTTTGAGTACAATGTGATTATTGGTTCCAATACACCAGTAATTTACTGACTGTTGCAGCTTAATGGCCTTTATGTTCAGAATAAACTCCCGCCCTGTATTGGGTTCCAGGAGCCGGGTACATATTTACACATGATACATTATGGCTCTCAAAGTATAAATGTTAAGGCACGACCTGGCCTCTCCCTCCTATTTGTTGTTATACTTTGAGGACCTTGTTATAAATATACTTGTAGTGGTGATGGGTCCCAGGTCACACCAGTCAACTGGGGACAGCCAAAGACAAATGCATCCGCTTGTAGCTTTTCTTAAAGGAGAACTAAACCCTAAAAATAAATGTGGCTTAAAATGGCATATTTTATAAAGTGAACTTATTGCACGAGGCTAAAGTTTGAGCTTGTCAATAGCAGCAATGATCCAGGACTTCAAACTTGTCACAGGGGGTCACCATCTTGGAAAGTGTCTGTGACACTCACATGCTCAGTGGGCTCTGATTGGCTGTTGAGAAGCTAAGCTTAGGGCTCGTCACTAATTATCCAGCAGAAAATGAGCTTCCCTGGCTGGAATATAAGCTGATGCTACAGGTTTGCTGATTATTCAATTCTGATGCTAATTGCACTGGTTTCTGTGCTGCCATGTAGTTATGTGTATTAATTACTAATCAGCCTTATATTGTGACATTTCTATTCTATGTGTACTGTATATTGTGAGTGGGTCCCTAAGCTCAGTAAGTGACAGCAGCACAGAGCATGTGCAGTGAATCAGCAGAAAAGAAGATGGGGAGCTACTGGGGCATCTTTGGAGACACAGATCTTTACTGCTAAAGGGCAGTTGTTGCCTTGGGCTGGTACAGAAGCACAAAACATAATTTCTACCTAGTTTCTAGGCTTTAGTTCTCAATGTTCCTACTGGTTTGCGACGTCCTAACAAGTTCAGGAGATATGGGGGAAGGGCTAACAAGTTCAGCAGATATGGGGGAGGGGATAACAAGTTAAGGAGATTTGGGAGAGGGGCCTACAAGTTCAGGAGATATGGGGGAGGGGCTATCAAGTTCAGGAGATATGGGGGGAGGGGCAAAAAGCTCAGGAGATATGAAGAGGGGCTAACAAGTTCAGCAGATATGGGGGAGGGGATAACAAGTTCAGCAGATATGAGGAGGGGCTAACAAGTTCAGCAGATATGGGGGAGGGGATAGCAAGTTCAGGAGATGTGGGGGGAGGGGCAAAAAGTTCAGGGCAAAAGTTCAGGAGATATGGGGGAGGGGGGGATAACAAGTTCAGGAGATGTGGGGGGAGGGACAAAAAGTTCAGGATATATGGAGAGGGGCTAACAAGTTCAGCAGATATGGGGAAGGGGATACCAAGTTCAGGAGATGTGGGGGGAGGGGCTTGTGGGGACATGAATTATCAGGGGAGCTTGTGGCTGGGTGTTTACAATACACATCATGACAACACTGCAAGGGTCTATACTGAGCTTACTGGGTGCTCATGCTCTAGAGCAGCTTGAGGCTAAAATATTTCGCTATTACCCTAATGAATGGGCCATTATTTCAAATCTGTGCTCCCAATAAATCACAATATTCCAGTCGGTCACAGACTCCTGTCTCACCAGCCGGCCCTCACCTGATCTGCCCCCAAACTTGCACAAGGACACGTCTCCCAGGCACATGAATAGGTTTGCTTGTCTGTAAGGCTAATATAGGCAATTAGTGGCTATGTACAGTGTGGGAATAAAGCCAATGATTTCTTTATGAGCTTTCAAATGTCAGTAAGCAGTGGCTGGTGTATATACTGTGTGTGCTGGGCCCAGACTCTTCCTAGAAGGAGGAATATGACCTGATTTTCCATTATTACATCACTCAATAACCAGGGACATAGAGTCGGTACATAAATCCTTCAACTCCGACTCCTCAGTTTATGTTACTTTCGACTCAATACTCCTGTTTTTTAAAGGAACAGTAACACCAAAAACTGAAAGTGTCAAAGTAATGAAAATATAATGTACTGTTGCTCTGCACTGGTACAACTGGAGTGTTTGCTTCAGAAACACTACTATAGTTCATATAAACAAGCTGCCGTGTAGCCATGGGGGCAGCCATTCAAGCACAGGATACACAGTAGATAACCGATAAGTACTACTATAGTTCATATAAACAAGCTGCCGTGTAGCCATGGGGGCAGCCATTCAAGCACAGGATACACAGTAGATAACAGATAAGTACTACTATAGTTTATATAAACAAGCTGCTGTGTAGCCATGGGGGCAGCCATTCAAGCACAGGATACACAGTAGTTAACCGATAAGTACTACTATAGTTTATATAAACAAGCTGTTGTGTAGCCATGGGGGCAGCCATTCAAGCACAGGATACACAGTAGATAACAGATAAGTACTACTATAGTTTATATAAACAAGCTGTTGTGTAGCCATGGGGGCAGCCATTCAAGCACAGGATACACAGTAGTTAACCGATAAGTACTACTATAGTTTATATAAACAAGCTGTTGTGTAGCCACGGGGGCAGTCATTCAAGCACAGGATACACAGTAGATAACAGATAAGTACTACTATAGTTTATATAAACAATCTGCTGTGTAGCCATGGGGGCAGCCATTCAAGCACAGGATACACAGTAGATAACAGATAAGTACTACTATAGTTTATATAAACAAGCTGTTGTGTAGCCATGGGGGCAGCCATTCAAGCACAGGATACACAGTAGATAACAGATAAGTACTACTATAGTTTATATAAATAAGCTGCTGTGTAGCCATGGGGGCAGCCATTCAAGCACAGGATACACAGTAGATAACAAATAAGTACTACTATAGTTTATATAAACAAGCTGTTGTGTAGCCATGGGGGCAGCCATTCAAACACAGGATAGATACCAGATAAACAATCAGTATTGTTCACATTTATCAATTACGTTTTTAATGAAGAGGGTCGGACTGGCCTACCAGAGGATCTCCTAGTGCTCATACTGTAGCTCATCCATATCAGCACCCTTGGCTCATATAAACCTATACCATCAGGCACTGTCTATATCCAATTTCTGGGAGAGGGGTGCTAGAGTCAGGTTCTCGTGGGCCCTAGGATACTGCAATAACCCAGAGAGCTGAACAACTGCCCAGACCATAACATCTGTATGTAATGTACATATGGTGTACCGAGGACCTCCAAACCTCCATCTGAAAATTCAAAATGGGAGCATTTTAGGAAAGCCCTTACTCTCTTATGCCTCTTTAGAGAGTCCATAATTTGGGATTTTCTCACCTAAACTGGGGTTGTAATTATTTTAATGGTTTTCAGGGGTAACCCAAAATCAGTTTAAAGTCTTAGTTCCCGTAAGCAGATTCTCGGCAAGAAATATTGGTGCCCAAAGCAACTCTACTTGGCCAGATGTCCTGATTGGCAACCCCCCAACCCCAGCTGCTTGGTCTGCACCCATCTTTAACCCCAGCTCCTTCCCATAGTTCTGGTCCCTCTCTTTTTAGAACATCTCTACAGCAGCAATGGTTTATATAGTGAATAAAGTACCCCCTCTTGTAAATTATAAGGATATTATAAGTTACCGAGGAGTTTCATGTCCATATAAAAGTACGAGGCCAAAGGCCATGGAACTCCGAGGTAACTTCTAATATCCTCATATTTTGCAACTGGGGGTACTTTATTTATTATAATACACAAGCTTCAGTGAGTCATGTGACAGAAATGACATCAGGACTCACCGTTTATAACTGATGACATCAGAACTCACCGTTTATAACTGATGACATCAGAACTCACCATTTATAAGGATACAATTTACAAGATATTCAAGGCTTTTGTGTATTATATAAATATTAGGGATGCACCAAATCCACTATTTTGGATTTGGGTGAATCCCCGAATCCCTTATGAAAAATTCAGTCGAATACTGAACCAAACCAAATCCTAATATGCATATGCAAATTAGGGGTGGGATAGGAAAAAATGGGAAACATTTTTGTGATGAAAAGTCACTTGATTTGCCTCCCGCCACTAATTTACATATGCAAATTAGGATTTGAATTCGGTTTGGCCAGGCACAAGGATTCGTCTGAATCCTGTTGAAAAAGGCGGAATCCTGAATTCGGTGCATCCCTAATAAGAGGAGTCTCTTTCCCCCAGTCTGAGTTCTTTGCCCAATGGTTTCCTGACACAACAGAAAGGATTACACACAGCGAGACCCCACAATAATAACTTGACACAAGACACATTAGTGCTGTAAAGATCTGTTTTATAGATTTTTTTTTTACTATATACAAGTGATTTGATATGATATATATATAATATATACATCATATTGTCTGGGCTAAGGTCGAAAGCTGTCTCGTTTCAGCATCATTAAGCAACGGGTGGATAATGTAGGTCCATGTGTGAGACTTGGGCTCATTTTCTATAGATCAAGGAGCTCCATCTGCAGTTAGTGATTTAGAGCACCCACATCTTCAAGGATCTTGGGAAATGTAATCAGTTTCAAATACAAATATAGAAATTGTTCACTAGTTTCAATGCAGCTGCTAGTCTTTATTTGTACCCCTCCAATCCTGACATTAAAATCACTTATGCTCATGGAATGTTCTATATTCTCCCATGGTTTTCTATTTATTGCTTTTTTAACACAAAACCCTGCTTTTTGGCCAAGTTACAGCAGTAGGTCAATACAGAATTTGATTACAGGTTTTTTATGCTGCTGCAGACAGTTTAGACCTTAGCCATAGAATGTAATTACTATATATATATATATATATATATATATATATATATATATATATATATATATATATATATATATATATATATATATATATGTTGTATATCTACTAGGCTTTGAGGTTGTATGGAGCAAACACAATGTACCTGTAACACCGATGACGAGCCTCTGTAAATTGGATGATAGAGTTTACCCTAGGGGTGCCTGGGTTCTCCACAAGTAGGTTCAACACTTCAGGGTCTTTGCTGATAGACCCATCTAATGATACATCAACATTCGGTCATGTAAAGTAGAGTCAGTCCAATACATATGCTGTAAGGCAGGGATCCCCAACCTTATTTACCTGTGAGCCACATTTAAATGTAAAATAAGTTGGAGAGCAACACAAGCATGCAAACTCCTGAGAGTTCCAATTATGGGCTGTGATTGGCTATTTGGTAGCTCCTATGTAGACTGGCGCCTACAGGAGGCTCAGTTCGGCAGTACACCTGTTTTTATACAACCAAAACTTGCCTCCAATCCTGGAATACAAAATTAAGCACCTGCTTTGGTGCCACTGGGAGCAACATCCAAGGGGTTGGTGAGGGACACATTGCTCACAAGCCACTGGTTGGGGATCACTGCTGTAAGGGATGGAGAACGAGCCAAGTTGGGTGATGACTTCTTGGTTTGTAATATGATGTACTTGATTGAGGTTCCATAATAGACCCAACATGATCCTATAAATCCCCTATATCCAGTAGCACCAAATATGCATCCCATGAGGAGGAGGATTCATGCACAATAGCAGATTCTTCACGAGCCAAAAATGCTTACAATCTGCACAAAATCTCTTGTCATCAGGATGACCTGTCCATTGGACAGTCACCCTCTGGTCTTCAAGTTCCCTAGGGACCTGGCAATGTTTAACTTAAAAACAAATAAAACAGAATTAAACAATTCTACATCACAGAAACTCACTTGCCTACAACAGGTAGGACAATAAAACACAGATGGCTGTAATTGGTAGCTGCTATTTATAGGCATGGTTTATATGAACCCTTGTTTGTCTTCACTTGTCCTACATGACAGGGAAGGAGAATAAATCTCATTGCGCTGCCGTATGGGACGTAAGGGAAATGTGTAGTCGTGTGGTCTCATTATATATGATGGTTCCTCTGTACCAATACGAGCACCCAAGTAACAAGTTCAAGGTTCTTCAGCCATTGAACCCTACCAAGAGTCAGTGTAGACCCGTCTTTGAGTTCTCTACAGGATTATTGTAACAGGTTTACAGGCAATCGTCTCAATAATATTATATCATGATATTACACCCTCTGCAGCCATATTCCCTAAGTGCATGGAAGCAAGCATCCCAGAATGCCTCTTCCTCTGCTCTAGATCTATACATTTGCACACAGTTCCCCCGGCGGGTATATACACTTTATTTTCACATGCCAAAGCTTGGATCTTTTATTTATTTACACATACTTATTACCCGCCTTGCAAAAGGCAAGATAAAATGTACATTATGTCTATGTGCGGGGCTGAAGGATTTCTGTAATGGACCAGAACAACCTCACAGCCCTTTGCTCAAATGTAAAATACGAGATGAAAAACCTCAAAACTAATTTTTGATCCACTCCCCCCCCCACACACAAAATATGCAGAAAATATCTTTATCTCGGTATACAAGAGCTAGGGTTGGCTTCTTGCCTCTTTAAGAGTGGATACATATTAAGTCTACGCACCGCATGGGATATTGCCAATGGCAATGAAGCCATGCAGCACTGGGTTTTTTATATGTTTCCAGTTTTAAAGGGGCCGAGGGGTTAACCCTAGTAAAAGTGCATCAGTGTATACCCATTGGCTGAGAATACTGCAATGGAAAATATCTTTTTTATACAGATTTGTATCCACTATCCATTACCCCTCTTTTTTTCTGTTAGTGAACAATGCTGCACAGACCTGTCAGAGAATTCCAACCCCATTTCCCCACCATCTTTATTACTGCACCCCAATATAGCAATTAAAGAGCTTCACACTCCCCCATAATAAGTTTGTGCCTGAGCCTAATAACCTAAATGCATTGCACTCTCTCACACACAGCGTTTAACAGCATGGCAGCACATATATACTTATTCAGCACCCCCCACCCTATATATCAATTTATATATATATATATATATCAAGCAACTTGCAGCATTCAACTCCCAACTGTCATGAACGCTAATATATATCTGGCAATCACAACTGCCTGCACCAGGCTCCCAGAGTGACAGTTCCAATGGCAGTGCAGGATATGGAGTGATGGGAGGGGGGAAGTGTCCTGTCCCCCCATCATCTGGCTGAACTGTCAGAGGACGGGGGGTCCCGATCAGAGTCCTCCGGATCCTCATTACAGGCTGAGTCACTACTGGGTGGCGGTGACCTGCAGAATGAAAATCAGTCACTCACAAAACCATCAAAGGAGTGGTTCATTTTTAGTATGTTATACAATGGCTAAATATAAGCAACTTTTCAACTGGTCTTAATTTATTCTTTCTTATAGCTTTTGAATTATTTGCCTTCTCCTTCTCACTGACCCCATCTAAAAAACAAATGCTCAGTAAGCCTACAAATGTGTTGTTATTTTTTTTTTATATCTCATCTTTCTATTCAGTCCCGCTCTTATTCATATCCCAGCTCTTATTCAAATCAATGCATGGTTGCTAGGGTAATTTTGACCCTAGCAACCAGATTGCTGGATTTGCAAACTGGCGAGCTGCTGAATAAAAAGCTAAATAACTCAAAAAGCACAAATAATAAAAAATGAAAACCAATTGCAAATTGTCTCAGAATATCAGTCTCTACATTACACTAAAAGTTAATTTAAAGGTGAACAACACCTTTGAAGCTCTCTGTATTAAAATGACATGCCCTACACACCCCTGCAGCGACTTGTTGCTATGTTGGAATAACAGGCACGTAACCGCAGGCACAGAGGGCGGAATGACTACAACCCTGGCTGCAAACCAGGAATCTCTCTGTAGAGAAAGAGGAATTTGATATTTCCTGATCTCTGTCTGGCAGTTTGGCCTATAATACTGTATCTTAGGAACGGCAAGCTGCAGGACTGAGAAACGAGTGAAGCTGTGGCAATGCAGGATGGTTTGGGCACCCGTGTGTAGGGAGGGGTAATTACATTTAATGACATAGACCAGGGATCCAACCCTTGGCTTTTAGGTATTGCAGCCCATCTGCTGCAGTTGAATGTACAGGAACGTTCCTCTTGCTTTGTTTCTTTTCGTTTCGGAGAAGGTGCTGCCGACTGAGCCAACAGCTTTCCATTAAATTCTATTTTACCCGAAAGATTGTGCCATGGCCGTGTTAATGGCATGGCCAGCCTACAAGGCAGTAATGCAAAACCAAAATGCAATATAATCTAGCAGCTACTATGTACCTTAGGGCCCTAAAGGGTTAGTCATTCAAATTTGGTTGCAGTACAGGTATAAGTGTCATTATCTGGAAACCTGTTATTCAGAAAGCTCCGAATTACAGAAAGACCATCTCCATAGTCTCCATTTTATCTAAATAATCCAATTTTTAAAAATGATTTCCTTTTTCTGTGTAATAATAAAACAGTAGCTTGTACTTGATCCCAACTAAGATATAATTAATCCTTATTGGAAGCAAAACCAGCCTATTGGGTTTATTTAATGTTTACATAGTTTTCTGGTAGATTTAAGGTATGAAGATCCAAATTACAGAAAGATCCATTATACAGAAAACCTTTATACAAATACATTATACTCCAAAGCATTCTGGATAACAGGTCCCATACCTGTACTTACCTGCTTTCTTTAACCTACGCTTCTTAGTCTTAAACTGGTTTGTACTGATGGTATAAAATGGCCAAGCAGTAATGTCTACACTGATTGGATTACTAGAAAAAAACTGATTATTTATTTTACCTCTCGTCCGATTGGTTGATCAGGCGTCTGCACGTCTCCATCTGTACGTCTAGCCCCCTCTTCATGCTGCACATCTCCATATATTCATGGAGATGGCGGTTCATGTCATTCTTGGCTGTGGTCAGTTCCAACTGCTCAAATAAATTTAATAAGAGCTGATTATCTGTTTTATGACATTTTATGTGTCCACATTGATAGTGTATTTAACAGTGTAAATCTATATACACACGTAATAAATTAGCTAGTCTGGAGAGGGGGCAATTGGAAGGACAGCCAACTGGAGAAAGGGGGGAAAAAAAGTACATTTTTATAAAAACAGTTTATTTAGATGAAGCAGGGTTTCACATATGTGCAATATTTTTTTTTATAAAGACCTATATTGTTCCGGGGTATAGTTTGGAAAATTGGGAAATGGCTGGTAGGACTGAAGTGGAGAATGGGACAGATGGCTAGCCTTATCTGTAGAGTGGAAAATGGGAGAGATCACTAGCTAGAGTTGATGATACAGGCTCAGTATGGACCACTTCATTTCTCTATTATTATCTATTATTTTTACAGTGACCAAAACCCAAAAAATTTAATCAAATCAAATACATTGCAGATCTCTGCGTATATGTCTCAATAGTCTCCCTTAAAACAGGTCTGCCACTGGTATGCAACAGATATACATATATATGATACATATGTAAATATAGCCCCTACATACTGGAATTATTTTATACCTAAAATTTAGCCTTGTGCTTTCTAATATCCTTATTTATAGTAGGGGGTACATTATTCCTTATAATACATGAGTGATACTCAGAGTTCCCTGTATAACTCAACATTATGCCTTTATATGGTCACAGAAACAGTCAGTGACTTCTAATATCCTTATAATTTACAGTAGGGGGTACATCATCCCTTATAATACATGAGTGATGCTCAGAGTTCCCTGTATAACTCAGCCTGCAGCCTTGTGCCTTTATATGGTCACAGAACAACCCCTCAGTGACTTCTAATATCCTTATCATTTACAGTAGGGGGTACATTATCCCTTATAATACATGTGTGATACTCAGAGTTCCCTGTATAACTCAGCCTGCAGCCTTGTGCCTTTATATGGTCACAGAACAACCCCTCAGTGACTTCTAATATCCTTATCATTTACAGTAGGGGGTACATTATCCCTTATAATACATGAGTGATACTCAGAGTTCCCTGTATAACTCAGCCTGCAGCCTTTTGCCTTTATATGGTCACAGAACCCCGCAGTTACTTCTAATATCCTTATCATTTACAGTAGGGGGTACATTATCCCTTATAATACATGAGTGATACTCAGTTCCCTGTATAACTCAGCCTGCAGCCTTGTGTCTTTATATGGTCACAGAACCCCTCAGTGACTTCTAATATCCTTATCATTTACAGTAGGGGGTACATTATTCCTTATAATACATGAATGATACTCAGAGTTCCCTGTATAACTCAACATTATGCCTTTATATGGTCACAGAAACAGTCAGTGACTTCTAATATCCTTATAATTTACAGTAGGGGGTACATCATCCCTTATAATACATGAGTGATGCTCAGAGTTCCCTGTATAACTCAGCCTGCAGCCTTGTGTCTTTATATGGTCACAGAACCCCTCAGTGACTTCTAATATCCTTATCATTTACAGTAGGAGGTACATTATCCCTTATAATACATGAGTGATACTCAGAGTTCCCTGTATAACTCAGCCTGCAGCCTTGTGCCTTTATATGGTCACAGAACAACCCCTCAGTGACTTCTAATATCCTTATCATTTACAGTAGGAGGTACTTTATTCCTTATAATACATGAGTGATACGCAGAGTTCCGTGTATAACTCAGCCTTGTACCTCTCTCTATATATATACTGTATAAAATAAAACAACTGTCACACAGCATTAGTCAGCTTATATTAAACATTAGTGTGTCGCTGCCCTTTAGCAAAACTACAAACACCTTCAATTGAATTAAGGCAGGGTCTATGGGATCTGTTTCCTCTCAATGCTCTGGCACAGCACCATAAAAATAAAGAGCAATTGAAGAGTAAATTATAAATAGAGAAGACACAGAGGCTGATTAGCAGAATACAACAAGATATTATGCAGTTGAGTCTCTGTGTCTCATCTTTACATGGCAGCTATTAGGGTTGGTCTTACATCAGTTAAAGGGGTGGTTCCCCTTTAAGTTAACTTATAGTATTCCAAGCAAATTTTTAATTGGTCTTCATTATTTATAGTTTTTGAATTATTTGCTTTCTAGCATTCAAATGGGGGTCAGTGACCCCATCAAAAAACAAATGCTCTGTAAGGCTACAAATGTATTGTTATTGTGGCTTTTTATTACTCATCTTTCTATTCAGGCCTCTCCTATTTATATTCCAGTTTCTTGTTGATAGAAATGCATGGTTGCTAGGGGAATTGGGACCAGAGATCTGCTGAATAAAAAGCTAAATAACTAAAAAAACGCAAATAATAAAAAATAAAAACCAATTGCAATTTGTCTCAGAATCCTCTCTACATCACACTAAGGGGCCGATTCATCAAGGGTCGAATATCGAGGGTTAATTAACCCTCGATATTCGACTAGGAACTAAAATCCTTCGACTTCGAATATCGAAGTCGAAGGATTTAGCGCAAATTCTGCGTTCGTACGATCGAAGGATTATTCCTTCGATCGAACGATTAAATCCTTCTAATCGAATGATTCGAAGGATTTAAATCCAATGATCGAAGGAATATCCTTCGATCAAAAAAACTTAGGCAAGCCTATGGGGACCTTCCCCATAGGCTAACATTGACTTCGGTAGCTTTTAGCTGCCGAACTAGGGGGTCGAATTTTTTTTAAAGAGACAGTACTTCGACTATCGAATGGTCGAATAGTCGAACGATTTTTACTTCGAATCCTTCGATAGTCGTAGTCGAAGGTCGAAGTAGCCCATTCGATGGTCGAAGTAGCCCAAAAAAACTTCGAAATTCGAAGCTTTTTACCTTCGAATCCTTCACTCGAAGTTAATGAATCGGCCCCTAAAAGTTAACTCAAAGGTGAACAACCCCTTTAAGGACAGGCCTTGGGTTTTAATGTTGTTAAACTATAATGTTTCTATACAGCTCTGCGTCTCATATTCTGTGTATTAGATGAGAGCAGTGCCATGTTTTAAGCCGTATCTCCCATCAGAGAGAATGCAGGGCACAGAGGGAAAAACTGTCAATCATGGGAAAGGGTGTAATGCCCTGGAGACAGATAAGGAACATTGTAATGATTACAAACCCCACAAACTAATAGAAAAGTTTTCTATACCATAGCAAGCAGTATTTAATGGATGAACCTGATGGCAGTTGCTTGATACAGAGGAATGCAGAGAGCTGGCAGAAAACAATCTGGTAACAGCTATTCATTTATTCTCCCAGGACTTGACTGGGTGCCATGTATAATACAGCCATTTAATTAATTTGGAGATGCCAAGAGCTGGGGAAAGTAATTACACATGGGCACAATGCCGCCATCTTCTTTGCCTTAAACAAGGTCTTGTGGGTGTGAAATACAGGCGCCCCTGACATATTGGGGCCGATTCACTAACTTCGAGTGAAGGATTCGAAGGTAAAAAACTTCGAATTTCGAAGTTTTTTTGGGCTACTTCGACCATCGAATGCGCTAATTCGACTACGACTTCGAATCGAAGGATTTGAAGTAAAAATCGTTCGACTATTCGACCATTAGATAGTCGAAGTACTGTCTCTTTAAAAAAAACTTCGACCCCCTAGTTCGCCATCTAAAAGCTACCGAAGTCAATGTTAGCCTATGGGGAAGGCCCCCATAGGCTTGCCTAAGTTTTTTTGATCGAAGGATATTCCTTCATTCGTTGGATTAAAATCCTTCCAATTGTTCGATTATCCTTCGATCGAACTATCTGCGCTAAATCCTTCGACTTCGATATTTGAAGTCGAAGGATTTTAATTCCTAGTCGAATATTGAGGGTTAATTAACCCTCGATATTCGACCCTTAGTGAATCGGCCCCTATGTATCTACTCTCATAACACTCTAACTGGCAAATGAAAATATTCTAAACAATTTTTTACACTTAGAACAGAAACGAGAACTCTGCAATATCCTTGTGACTCCCACACTTCCCTTTTGTATCCGTCCTGCCAACTTGTGTTGCTGCCAACAGGCATTCATCTCATCTGAAGCATTATAGCAATGACAAAACCCTGTACAGGACCTACACACTGAGGGACATGTGCAGGAATGCCTACAGATCCTACAGTTGGCATTTGCTACATTTTTTCAGGAGTCAGAACCAGCAGTGAACGAGAATATTAGTCTTTTGGCAGCCATTAAAAAGCTGGAGCATATAATAAAAGGGCAGGTCTGGTTATGTCGGGTGAGAGTGATTCGAGAAATGAGAGCAACGATCTCTGTTCAAACATCCTAACCACAGGGGCAGAGTAAAGGAGGTACAAACAGAAAGGGGAAGTCAAACATAAGACAGAGCCCTGTTTTCTGCTTCATTCAAGCTTTTCCTGTTTGGTCTCTTGTATATTATCACACACCTCTTGCTTTGCCCTCTGGCAGGATATTTCACATTATATCCGTACAGCTGAGAAAAATAATAGCAGGGGTATAATAAGAAGTCATCCCTGTGAATGCCTGGTAGTCAATTTTGAGGCAGATAAAAAAGTAACAATTAAACGGGTAGTTCCCTTTCGCTTAACTTTTAGTATGTTATAGAATGGCCAATTCCTAGCAACTTTTCAATTGGTCTTCATTATTTATTTCTTATAGTTTTTTTCAATTATTTGCCGTTTTCTTCTGACTCTTTCCGCCTTTCAAATACGGGTCGATGACCCCATCTAAAAACAAATGTTCGGTAAAACTACAGATGTACTGATATTGATACTTTTTATTACTCTTCTTTCTATTCAGTCCTCTCCTATTCATATTCCAGCCTCTTACTCAAATCAATGCATGGTTGCTAGGGGAATTTGGACCCTAGCAGCCAGATTGCTGAAAATGCAAACTGGAGAGCTGCTGGATAAAAAGCTAAATAAGTCAAAACCCACAAATAATAAAAAACTAAAACCAATTGCAAATTGTTTCAGAACATCCCTCTCTACATCATAGTAAATGTTAATTTAAAGGTGAACCACCCCTTTAACAAAAACACCTGATACCAATCATGGGGTGCTTCTTACTAAACTGGGATAGTGCCACGAGTTGCCCTCCCTGCAATGAGTTACCGTCTGTTTTCATGGGAATGGTGCCCGTTCTGGGTGACCCATGACACTTGACACTCAAATGAATCCCATGTAACTCACAGTAGGAAGAAGTCGTTCAAGGAGGAGCCTGTGTGACTTGCACGCTGTATATAACTGCTGTAGTTGCAATGTCACTGAATCTCAGAGGATAATGGAACAGTGTCTAAAATGAGAACTGACCTTCCCAAACCAAGACTGTATTCTATATTGTTCCCAGGGCCGGATTTACATAATGGGCACCCCTAGGCCCACTGCCGTTCGTTGCCCATGTCGCCTTCCCTTTATTCGTGCAAATTTTCAGCAATGGGGATTGGTGCATGGGAAGGTTAAAAATGAGTTTAAAAATCCAGCACATTCCAGTGTTTTTGGACCAATGTGGATGTGGTTGGGCAGCATGCCGCCCCCCTAAAATCCTGCCGCCCTAGGCCCGGGCCTAGGTGGCCTTTCCACAAATCCGGGCCTGATTGTTCCTACTTCCCCCAGGTTTGTTGTGGCCCCTATCCCTGCCTGTACACTGACCCTGTGGGTTTCTAACAGAAGCATTGAATAAGCAGCCCCCAGGGAGGCTTTGCTACAACTGTACATATTATTTACACTCCTTCCTTTACTGATGCTCTTTCCTCCAATTACAAAATAACCCAGAGGCCCTCCTACTGTTCCGTGCATAAAGTGTCCAATGAGAATTCTTGTAGCTGTTTCTTGTTTTTGCACTCCCCATAGTGCTGACACTTGTGTTCCAGGACATGTTATTTGTGCACCGATGACACAACCTTTACCCTGAATGCGAGGTGAAGTGTAACTGCCGTGTTATCCTCTTTATAGCAAGAATGCTACAGGCTATACACTTTTACCTACAACTTGTTTTTTATTGGGACGGTCACAGTGCACCAGCCTTAGGGGCTAAAGAAAGCTCTGGAACTGCAGTGAGTAAGTGGCACTTAAAGGGTAAGAGTCAAGGTGCTACAATTAACCATTAATGGGATCCTATCATACCAAAACATCTTTTAAGCCTGTTGTAAGTTTTCTTACAGTTAAATGGGATTGTTCACCTTCACATTTCTTTCAGTTCAGCTGGTTTCAGACAGTTCATCAGAAATAAAGACTTTTCCCTAATTACTTTCTATTTTCTTTGTGTTTTTCTAATACTGAAGTGTATATTTTTCTTTTTCTTCTACAGCAGCTCTGGGAGTGGGGGGGAATCATCGACTGTTCGAAATTAACATTTAGCTGATACATTTCTTATCTTTTGTCCTTGCTGAGAACCCCTGGGTTTCATTAAAGGGGTTGTTCGCCTTTAGGGTCAGGGCACACGCTCAGCGACAAATCTCCTCTTCTTCGGGTGACTAATCTCCCCGAACTGACTCCCGTCGGCTAGAATGTAAATTGCTGGTGAGATGGCACTCAGATCGCTTTTGTTTTCCGAAGTCTCTCGAAGTTGCCCCACGAGGAAATTTTGAGCGACTTCGGAAAACTAACTGCTCCAAGTTCCATCCCGCCGGCGATTTACATTCTAGCCGGCGGGAGGCAGGTCGTCCCAAAGATGAGGAGATTTGTCTCTGGGCGGCTAATCTCCCTGAATCTGAGCTTGTACCGTGACCCTTAAATTAACTGTTAGTATGTAGTATGATGTAGAGAGTGATAGTCTGAGACAATTTGCAAATGGTTTAATTGTTTATCATTTGTGTTTTTTGAGGTGTTTAGCTTTTTTATTCAGCAGCTCGCCAGTTTGCAATTCCAGCAATCTGGTTGCTAGGGTCAAAATTACCCTAGAAACCATGCACTGATTTGAATAAGAGACTGGAATATGAATAGGAGAGGCCTGATTAAAAAGATGAGTAATAAAAAGTAGCAACAACAAGATATTTGTAGCCTTAGAGAGCATTTGTTTTTTTAATAGGGTCAGTGACCTCCATTTGAATGCTAGAAAGAGTTAGAAAAAGAATCATTTAAAAACTATAAAAAATAATGAAGACCAATTGATAGGTTGCTTAGAATTGGCCATTCCATAATATACTAAAAATTAACTTAAAGGTGAACAACGCTTTTAAGAAGCTCAGGCCATTGGAAGTAGCACAGCAGCCCCATCTAGTAAGACCAGTAGATGGCGGCATGCTGCAAAATAATAAGGGCAACTTATCTGCAGTTATTTTTAGCTGGATAAAGGGTGTTGAGACCTCCAGTATATCTGCTGTTCTTGCAGCCTTCTGTCCTTGTTCAAATGAAATCCCTTTATGGATGTGCTGCCCTTGTGCTTCCTTGGTGCTAAATTTCCGGTGCAGATTTCCATACATTAATAACATCCTGCTTGTTTCGTTTATATGTATATATGAGAAACTGACGGTTACAAGGTTAAAAGGGGCAATTTTTCCCACCATTTTCTGGGTTTGGGTACAGTCGCTCTTTATATTAGTGGCCCTCCCATTCCAAACTATGTTGCACTGGTTTGAAAAATGGCGCATGAAAAAACGCCCACTGACTTTAATGTAAATGTTTACCATTTCGGTCATTCAGGCTGGGCACCCAGTCAGGATAGTGTGTGCATTTACTGCTCTCCACCTCATCCATATATCTTCTGGTACAATGATATGGGAAGGTGCTGATTTATTTGTTTATTTGTTTTTTTATTTTGTTTATCAGGATGCTGCATTCTTTTGATCCTCTGACTGGTAGTTCCTTGACCTTCTGGGCACACAAGCAATGCATTCTATGCCCCTCCTCTTGCTAAACCTTAACATTGGCCCTGACACACCAGAAAGGCTAAATTTGATAATTGCAAATTGATTTATAATTGGTATGTCTGATTTCAATAAGTGTTTATTAGTGTTCTTGCACTTGGGGAAGTGGCCAATAATAAAATAAAACAATAGTTTGCCCAATCCAGTAACTCACTACAACCAATCAGATTACTTTCTTTAATCTAACTGCAAATTACCAGAATCTGACGATTGGTTGATATGGATATGATCTGTCCATCTATCTATCTATCTATCCATCTATCTATCTATCTATCTATCTATCTAGTTTTTTCATTTCAGCTGTTCCCCTCTCTTTCTTTTCCCTTTCTCCCCCATTAAAGCAGATGGGTTCTCTCCTAGCTCAAATCCATCATTCTCTCTCACCTCTATCTGGTCGATTGTTTCCTGATATTCCTTTTCTCGATTCTTGAACACCGATTCCGTGTCTTTTATCACCTCTTCCAGACTGTCCTCCTGTGTCTGGGACATAGAAGAAGACAGAGTTCAAGAAAAGAACTACATCTGTGTATCCCTGGCATCAGCGGGTTACTGGCCACATTATTAATGGAAAATGGAATAAACTGGGCAAATAGATAAATTAAAAACATTTTCAATATAGTTAATTAGCCAAAAATGTAATGTATAAAGACTGGAGTGAGTGGATGTGTAACATAATAGCCAGAACACTACTTCCTGCTTTTCAGCTCTCTTGGTTTCCACTGATTGGTTACCAGGCAGGGGGCCACATGGGTCATAACAGTTTGCTCTTGAATCTGAGCTGAATGCTGAGGATCAATTGCAAACTCACTGAACAGTTATGTCCCATGTGGGCCCCCCTAAAGTCACTGACTAAATCTGAAGCTGAAAAGCAGGAAGTTGGATTTCTGTTCTATTATGTTAGACATCCAGTCACGCCAGCCCTTATACATTACATTTTAGGCTAACTAACTATATTAGAAACATTTTTTTATTTTGCACAGCCTATCTATTTACCCAGTTTTTATTTTTACGCTAAACTGTTCCTTTAAGGTCACAGGAAGCAGTATACATTCATTTGATGGATTAAGGGCTCCCTCTAAAGGACAAACAACCTCCTAATGACTCTCCATAGTGATCAAAACAAAGGGAAACCATCCCTTACTGGCTTTTATGTCAACCCACCCATTCTATGCATGACCAAGGTGAAAAGGGTGGCTCAGGGACAGAAAGTACATATAATCAGAGCTCTGTACCCATGTAAATACTCTGGAATATATAAGTGAAGAACAGGACATGCACAAGTTAAGCTCAACCTAACTCACAAACCAGAAGGTACTTGTATCTGTCTTTGATAACAGAGATAATGTCTGAAAAGACGCTCTTTGTAAGGGACCTGTAACCCACCTGTTTAGTAGGATATTAACCCAAATCCACCTGAGCTGCAGGGTTTGAGCGAACCCGTGCAGCACTACTGTGAATGAACAGATTCACATAATAGGTGGCAGTTTTAAATATGGCATTTTTGTAAATGATACCTGAAAGTAGACTGATGCTTTTAGGCTATTGTATTTAAGGTTCAAGCCCTAAATGGCGGGGGCAGACACATGGACTTGCTTCTTCTGGAAGGTTAGAAGAAGCAAGTCCTGGGCTGATGATAAGCTTGAACATATGGGTGTTGCTTTTACCCAAATGGATAGAAGGTTTTTGCTTTCCACTAAAAGGAACAGGTTACACACCTAGTGATGGAAATATCTATGTACTGAGAGAACTTTCTAAAGTTTAATGGGTAAGGTGAAATTAATAAGTATACCCAGTGAAAAGCATAGTGGTCTTCTTGAAAGAAGCTAGACAATGGCAGCACCACTAATACTAACTAAGGGGGTGTCCTGGTATTTGAGACAAGGGTTTTGCAGACTCTGAAGATACTTACCTCCCCCTGAGTCTCCACTGCAGACATGGCGTATCCAGAAAAATCCTCCCACAATAAGAGGGTTTCCTCGGTCTCCTCCCACGCAAGACTGTCACAGTCGTCCTCAAAATCACACTCCCGCCTATGAAATGGAGGAAAGTGAGGGCTAGATCAGTGACTGTTATATTGTAGGGCCCCTAGCCTCAGAAGGGACTCCAAATCATTAATTATATATGACTGCAACATATTGTTATAATTCATATTTGCAGCATCTAAACGGATTCCAGTCCTTATGTACGTCACTTTTCAAATGCTGAAAGCCTGTGCCCCCATCTTGCTGTTGGATGGTGGTTACTCACAGCTGATTGAGCATTCGTTGCATTTCCTCATTTATACTCATGGCTGTACTTTCATCCTCATCTCCCCCTCTTGCACTCTCGCTCTCACAGACTGAAGTCTCATCATCAGTAGCCGGTTTCCTCTCTTTCCTTCTCCCCAAAACCTTCATAGGAGAGAGATGAACAGTCTGGGGACATAGGAGGAATCAGAGAGAGAGAAGAGCAGGGAAAAAAGAAGAGAAAAGGAGACAATGAGACTCAAGAGAGAAAGGGAAAGTATCTGAGAAGGCAGAAGGGAATAAAAAGAGACATCACAAAATCAAAAGGAAGCGTAATAGGGGGAGAAATATAGAGACCAATACATATGGAAGTGGGTCAAGAGGAAATAAAGCAGAGTGGATAGAGCAGAACAAATAAACACATTGTGGCACTAATTTACTGATTAAAACTGAGACCTGTGTCAGATCAAGGCACCGTAAGAGGCAAAGCCCATCCTAATAACAGAGGCACGAGTAATTCTGTATGTGCAAGTTTCCCATTGATTGGCTGTCCAGCACAAGCAAATAAGCAAACTTGGCATGCCATTTGCTACTTTTATTCTGCATCTAGTACCATAAGGGCAAAGACACATGCTGCTATTTAGAGAGATAAGTCGAGACAAATCGCTTCTTCTTCAGGCGACTAATCTCCGCAAACTGCCTTCCCGTCGGCTAGAATGTAAATCGATGGCGGGATGGCACTCGGATCGCTTCGGCTTTCCAAAGACGCCCGAAGTTTCCTCCTGAGGTTTGGGTGAGTGAGTAGTTGTAGCACATGTGTGAAATCTGTACAACACCTGTTCAGGCCAATAAATGATTTTATTTAGGAACCCTTGGTGCCAAATGATTGTGTGTGTGATGTTGTGTAATGCCTTGCCTTCAAAACTGACACACTGAAATCCTAGGTGCAAAAAAAGGTTGGCAGGGGGCATTGTGGGAAAAAATGCCATTCTACACCTAACCATCCCCCTTATTTTGTAAATGAGCCCTCTAGTATCTCACAAGACACAGGGTAGGATCAATCACCCTTTATCTGAAAAACACATGTACATTTATAGCTTGGCTGACTATGCTTAGTGTTTTATAAAAGAATACACCCATCCTTGGGGGCTGAAACCCGTGACACTGCGTGGAATGATCTTAGCATGGCAAAGATGCAGGAAAACACTAACAATCATTCCAACTGCCCCAGCACAAGAACTGATCCCTGCATCATCAACGCTGAGCAACAACGGAATTTTAAAAAACAATCTCTCAAAAAAACTGTGAAATTTAATGGTGGGGCAAAAGCCAACCTTAAACAGGAAGTACCCCTTTGAAATGTTGTTTCGGAATGTTGTACATGGGCCTACACTACATGATATTGCAATCCATCTTAATATTCTTGTAGTTTCATTTCCAGCTTCATGGCTGCCATCAGGGGGAAGCCTCTGGGAATACTGCAGCAAGAGCTGTCTTTATCGAGATTCTGTCATGATTTTATGACGTAGTTTTTATTTCTAAATGACACTGTTTACACTGCAAACAATTCACTCTACAATATAAAATTTTATTCCTGAATCAGAGAGTGTATTTTAGTTGTAATATTGGTGTGTAGGTGCATCTCAGGTCATTTTGCCTGGTCATGTGCTTTCAGAAAGGGCCAGCACTTTAGGATGGAACTGCTTTCTGGCAGGCTGTTGTTTCTCCTACTCAATATAACAATATGTCGCAGTGGGGCCTGGATCTTTATTACTGAGGCAGCTGTTATGTTGTGTTAGGGAGCTGCTAACTGGTTACCTTCCAATTTTTCTATTGTTCGGCTGCTGGGAGGGGGGAAAAGATGGGGCGATATCACTCCAACTTGCAGTACAGCAGTAAAGAGTGACACATGCTGCTATTTAGAGAGATAAGTCGAGACAAATCGCTTCTTCTTCAGGCGACTAATCTCCGCAAACTGCCTTCCCGTCGGCTAGAATGTAAATCGATGGCGGGATGGCACTCGGATCGCTTCGGCTTTCCAAAGACGCCCGAAGTTTCCTCCTGAGGTTTGGGTGAGTGAGTAGTTGTAGCACATGTGTGAAATCTGTACAACACCTGTTCAGGCCAATAAATGATTTTATTTAGGAACCCTTGGTGCCAAATGATTGTGTGTGTGATGTTGTGTAATGCCTTGCCTTCAAAACTGACACACTGAAATCCTAGGTGCAAAAAAAGGTTGGCAGGGGGCATTGTGGGAACAAATGCCATTCTACACCTAACCATCCCCCTTATTTTGTAAATGAGCCCTCTAGTATCTCACAAGACACAGGGTAGGATCAATCACCCTTTATCTGAAAAACACATGTACATTTATAGCTTGGCTGACTATGCTTAGTGTTTTATAAACAAATACACCCATCCTTGGGGGCTGAAACCCGTGACACTGCGTGGAATGATCTTAGCATGGCAAAGATGCAGGAAAACACTAACAATCATTCCAACTGCCCCAGCACAAGAACTGATCCCTGCATCATCAACGCTGAGCAACAACGGAATTTTAAAAAACAATCTCTCAAAAAAACTGTGAAATTTAATGGTGGGGCAAAAGCCAACCTTAAACAGGAAGTACCCCTTTGAAATGTTGTTTCGGAATGTTGTACATGGGCCTACACTACATGATATTGCAATCCATCTTAATATTCTTGTAGTTTCATTTCCAGCTTCATGGCTGCCATCAGGGGGAAGCCTCTGGGAATACTGCAGCAAGAGCTGTCTTTATAGAGATTCTGTCATGATTTTATGACGTAGTTTTTATTTCTAAATGACACTGTTTACACTGCAAACAATTCACTCTACAATATAAAATTTTATTCCTGAATCAGAGAGTGTATTTTAGTTGTAATATTGGTGTGTAGGTGCATCTCAGGTCATTTTGCCTGGTCATGTGCTTTCAGAAAGGGCCAGCACTTTAGGATGGAACTGCTTTCTGGCAGGCTGTTGTTTCTCCTACTCAATATAACAATATGTCGCAGTGGGGCCTGGATTTTTATTACTGAGGCAGCTGTTATGTTGTGTTAGGGAGCTGCTAACTGGTTACCTTCCAATTTTTCTATTGTTCGGCTGCTGGGAGGGGGGAAAAGATGGGGCGATATCACTCCAACTTGCAGTACAGCAGTAAAGAGTGACTGGAGAGTATCAGAGCACAAATCACATGACTGGGTGCAGCTGGGAAACTGACAACATGTCAAAAAATCTGTTTGCACTTTTGAGAAACTGATTTCAGTGCAGCATTCTGCTGGAGAATCACTATTAACTGATACATTTTGGAAAAAAAACATGTTTTCCCATGACAGTATCCCTTTAAGAGGGTGTGAATAGGGGACAATTGTCCTGGGCCTCACATAAAGTTGGAAGTAATAACCAGGTAACCCACAGTTTTAAAGCAATTTGTTGTATGGGTTACTAGAACCAAAGGTTATACCTTTTACTACATTACACCCTTTAGTAAGTAGCAGTCATAGATAAAAAGAATGGGAGGTTGGTGGGGGTAGAAGCTATAAAAGGACAAGATGGTGGCAATAAATCAAGACAGCAACAGTATGGCAAGAGGGAGAAAGCAGGGCAAAATGGAAAGTGGTAATGCTTTATATCCATACTGCCCAAACTGCCAGCAACAAAAGGGCCACAACTGAAGGGATAAACAGTCTTACTTCATACAGGAGATGATTTTCTCCAGTACACACCTGTAGCATATTTATCATGTCCTCACAGCTTCTTTGTTGAGCCACATCACACAGCTTTGCTGTGATGTCAATTCTGCGGCAAATATCCATATCCACCCGCATGGCCTTCTCCTGGATTTTGGTGTCCAGGTCGGTCAGGTTCTAAGAGTCAAAGATAGATAGAGAGGGCAGGAAATGAGCATAAGGTTTATTAAAAGCATGCCTTCTTCATTATAGTATACAGGGCACAGCACAGTGGATTCTATGAAGTCAAGGGTTAATGTTTTGTTGATTACTAAAAGAATATTTTTTAAAAATGCTATTATAATGTTTGCATTTTTATGTAACCCGACCTGGCTGCTGGAATTATCTCACCGATGGCTTACTTGGTTAGTAAAGGAGAAAGTGAGAGGTCAGAAAACATATCAGTCAGTTCTACAATTCCTATTAAGGTTATCCAGCCCCTAATTTTTAATAGTAGTGGCCTTCACAATTCACTTGAATGGTTTTATTAAGTATAAGCTCTGATACCAAACACCCATGGTTCATTTTCTATAGGCTTTTTGGTTTGATGAATAGAACAGTAGTGGTTCCTGGGTCATGTGTCACCCTCGGAAGCATCAAAATGCATGGGGACGTTAATTCTAGTTTTTGGTTTAAATCCAATGGGTTTGCAGCGTTCACTTGCCCACCACAGAGTGAAGGTAGAAGTCATGATGGGAGTTACACCACATTACAGTGATACCACTGAGATTGGGCAGTTTGTTGGATTTTGGCCTTATAGAGGAGCTATCTTTATATTTATAAGACTTTGTCCTCTCAGACGCATATTAATCCCTACTGGTGTGTCCTGCCTAGCAGCACCTGCAAGCCTTCCCCTTAATAGCCACACAAGTACACCAACCAATAGACCTCATTGGTCCAAAACTTAGTGGCTCATCTCCCTCATCTGTTGGAAATGTCGCTTAATTCAAAAAGTATACGCGTTCTCCCTTCAATTTGTTTTGTTCCCTTCCATCCAATAAGGATGAATTACATCTTAGTTTGGATCAAGTATTATGTATGGTTTTATTACTACAGGGAAAATTTAAATCAATGTTAAAAATCTGAATTATTCGATTAAAATGGACTGTATGGGAGACTGGCTTCCTGTAATTCAGAGCTTTCTGGATAATGGATTTCCAGGTAACGGATCCCATACCTGTATAACCAATAAAGCAAATTGAATAAGTTAGACCTGGGATGACAAGTTGGAGAATGGAGCTACTGTATATTTTATTGTTATGTATGTGGGTTCCTAGATAATAGATCTTCTCAGGGAATCATAAACTCACATTGCTCATTAAACCTTTGAAGACGACCAGCTCAGCCTTCAGCTGCTTCACTTTCATGGCCAGTTCTTCCTGATATAAAGCAGATTCTTGGGCTTCCTACGAGGAGAAAATGCAGGAGACTTATTTACATGTTGACACAACTTATAGCACTGGGTACATACGAATGCACCATGTGTCCAGCCCTCTGCATGTAACGCACACATATATATGGCTGTTAGATCTGCTAATGGTCAGTTCCTTTTGGACATAAGATCAAAATGGCTGCTTGTCCCACAAAAGGACCCAAACAAACTGTCCAGCCAAATGTATTGTATTTGTGTAGTATAAAAGTGGCACCATGATATAATACTTATTAACCTAGTTTTGTTTATTTTTCTGCCCTGTGGTTTTCAATACTTATGTGGTAACCCATAGCAACCAATTAGATGTTTGCTTACATTACTGGAACTGCAACCCAAAAAGTAAAAAAAAAAGCCACCCGCTAAATGCCCATTTTATGGCTTAAACATAGCCTGCTTATTGGATGTTACTTTGACCATTTTACCACATACGCCTTTAAATATTTACTTCTATTTATAACCCCTTTCCAGTCATGGATTCCCGGCATTGTTCATTTCGGAACAAAAATACTGTCTATGTTTCTGTGTGACATTAAAGAGAAAAAAGAGAGATTAACCGAGGGACATTGGCTTGTTAGATAGCTGCAATCAGTGCTGGGATGTTACAGTGAGACAGCGTCAATAACAAGCAAGTGATAGGACACATAGGAAAATGAACATTCTGACAGAAATTCAGGGCAGATCATGTGACTGGCAGCGTGATTTCTCCTCACCTCATCTAGTTCCGTCACCCTCTGCTGCAGCTGAACACGGGCTGTGTATTCCTCCTCCCACCTGCAAAAATAAGCATCTCTGTACTGACCGCACTCTTATATTTTCCACAGGATAGTGCACAATATGTTAGACATTACAGAACATTTCATAGCTATGGCCTTCAGCTCCATTATTCTCAGTGTATATAATGCTGACACATACACAGTCCCTGCCTAGCCTACAATATGATTTTTCTGTCACACACACTCACATTATGGTGCAGTTCCCCAAATGCCACATGGCCACCTGGTATGTTTTAGGGTTGTGAGAGAAATTCCACACAGAGAACAAATAACCTCCATGTAGATATTGTATGCGTCTGGTTGGGATTAAACCTTATTTCCCACCAGTACAAGGCAGTACAGATGCACCGAATCCAGGATTCGGTTCGGGGCTCAGCCAGGATTTGGCCTTTTTCAGCAGGTTCCGGCCAAATTCTTCTGCCGTCTGAACCCTAATTTGAATATGCAAATTAGGGACGGGAGGGAAATCACGTGACTTTTTGTCACAAAACAAGGACGTAAAAAATGTTTTCCCCTACCCACACCTACTTTGCATATGCAAATATTTGGTCAAATCTTTTGCAAAGGATTCGGGGGTTCGGCCGAATCCAAAATAGCGGATTCGGTGCATCCCTACAAAGCAGTAAAGCTACTGGGGCCTGGCTACAACACAGCTAAGCACCGGGTAATATTTCACTAAAAGGCAGGATAAAAATGATGCATTCAGTATTAGGCATTCAAGAATGAAAGTTGGTATAATGTATTTTAGGCCTCTCCTATTCATATTCCAGTCTCTTGCATGGTTGCTAGGGTCATTTGGACCCTAGTTACCAGATGCATATTGAAGAGCTTCTAAATAAAAAGATAAATAACTCAAAAAACCAATAATAAAAAATGAATACAAATTGCAAATTGTCTCAGAATATCACTCTCTACATCATACTAAAAGTTATCTCAAAGGTGAACAACCCCTTTAAGCTTGGCCTAAACCAGCAATGTTACTAAATTAGTTGATCTTTGCCTGATCTCCCTCCCACATATCAAGCTTATTCGACTGTCAGGTCCCTAGTCAATGTTCCTTCTAAGCTTGTGTGAAAATTCACCATTTTTTACTTATTCTGACTAGGGTTGCCACCTTTTTGCCCCGTGGAATCCGGGCAGGGGGCGGGCCATGACGCAGCAGGGACGGGACATCAATTATAGGAAATCCTGCTTGGTTTTCCTAATTTGGAAAACTGGGCAGGCAGTTTTGACCCAGGCAGCCCTTCAAAAAAAACGGGCTGTCCAGGTCAAAACCGGGCAGATGGCAACCCTAATTCTGACTTACCCAATTTTGTAAAAGTGCGTGCAAAATCATTTTTTATTAAAAAATTGAAGGGAACATTGCCACAGCCCAGCAATGAGATTATAACAGAGGCCTAGAGAAATCTGTCATTATGATCCTTGCCCATGGTTGCCACCTTTTCTAGAAGAAAAATACCAGCTTTCCTATATTTTTATCTTGTTTCCGTTTTAACAACACTTGAATCAAGTATCAGACCAGTAAAATACCTGGATGGTGGCAATTAGTGATGGACGAATCTGACTTGTTTTGCTTTGCTGAAAATTCACAAAACAGTCTCTGGGCGGCTTTGATGCATGAAAATTTTTTTTGACATGCAAAATGTTTTGTTCAACCACTGGAGTCTATGGCAAAACTTGGCGAAAAATTTCGCTAATCACTAGTGGCAATCCTATATTCACATGACAGGATTTTCACACCAGGCCAAGATAAATATCTTAGCAATATTCAGCCATTGGGCAGTATCCTAACATAGAAAGTCTGAAACCCGTGCAAAAAAATATATATTTGGAGGGGGGAGCAAAGTTAAAGTGGCAAGAGGCCTGGGCCCAGCTGTACATTAACTACACCACTGCCAGCAGAAAGGACCCAGAACACAATCCAATACGCAGTTAACTCCATCTAGATGGGCCAAAATGGCATTGTCACGATCGGCACCCAAAATCCAGAACCAATGCTAAGATCCCTGGTCTAGGCTCTTGTTTCTGTCTTTAGCAGCCGCCTTTCACCTCGGAAGGAGCCCTCGGGTAATTGGATGCCGCCAGGTCTTATAAAGAGAGGAGCCAAGCTAAGGATTCTGGACGAGCAAAGGGGCACAATCTTTAGCAAACTCTTTGGGCAGAAGGTCACAGTTCAAGGAGCAGGCAGAAAGCGTAGTCAAAACCAGGCCAGGTTGGGGCAGGCGGAATACAATCAGAGTCAGACAGGCACGGGTCAGAATACAGATTTTAGAATAGTCATTTACAAGGCAGGGGTCAGGATCACAGGAACCGGCACAGAAGAGGATGGGGAGCAGCATGGCAGGTGTCCCCGCCGATGGCGCAGCGGGTGTCCCCACCAGCCCACTAGACCGCCAGGGTGAGTGTCTCTCACAGGCAGCTTTACACAGAAAAAAGGGTTATATGAACAGTATTTTCTACACTCAAAGAAAGTAGTGAGTGTAGTGAAAATGGCACAGAGAATGCTGTGTGTGCAGTATAATGTTACACAGACAGTGAGACTGGGCTGTCTGTTCAGTATTTATAGACATACAGAGAATATTTTTAACAGAAAGTGCTGTGTGTACATGGTTATGTTACACAGAAGGAAACTGCTGCGCCGAGGGTATACATTTAAACACAGGGAAGGAGACAGTGTATAGTTATACAGAAAGTGGACAGCGTACAGCTTATTGCACATAGCTAAAATGGGATATAGGAGTAATAATACACAAGAGCCATGAATATCCTGTAAATTATATCCTTATAATACACAAAAGCTATGAATATCTTGTAAATAATATCCTTATAAACGGTGAGTTCTGATGTCATTTTTGTCACATGACTCACTGAAATTTGTGTATTATAATAAATAAAGTACCCCAGTTGTAAAATATGAGAATATTAGAAGTTACCTCGGAGTTCCATGACCTGGAGTTCGGCCTCGTGTTTTTATATGGTCATGAACCCTCAGTAACTTATAATATCCTTATATTTTACAAGAGGGGGTACTTTATTCACTATATATATATATATATATATATATATATATATATATATATATATATATATGTGTGTGTGTGTGCAATGGGGTTCCAACCCAACTTATTAACTATGTAACTTGGGATGGGGCACTTTTGTCTGCCTGTTAAATAATGGTGCATGCTACCACTTTAAAAGTGCGGGACAGTCCTGCTTTTGACAGCTCAACCCGCAGTCCCGGATTTGTACTGATAAGTCCTGATCTGCTTCACTGAACAGCCAGAAAAAGAAACAAAGTCTCTAACTTAATTGGCTCTTGGCAGATACTTAAAATACTTTTGTAACAGATAAGAAGTTAGACTCACAGCAATTCACCTTCATTAGTGAAACTATGATAACACAGAAAAACCACAGAAATGTGTTCAAACTTTCATAACCTGGCAAATTTTGTAAAATGGACATGGTAATTAGGGGTGTGGGCACAAAAATGGGTGTGGTCAAAAATAATTTGCTGCACAACGAATCTTTTTGTTCCTCTTTCTGAATGCAAAATGTAGGTCTGTATTTGTAAAGCACTGCACACAACTCTTGTAGATATCACAGGAGGGAGAGGTGGTGTCTCAGGCAGTAAGTGCTTTTGATACAGAGGCTACAGAGACTCCAGGGTCTGCAGACGGGAACACAGGCATTATCCAACAAGGAACTGATAATAAAATAACTGATATCTATCCGCCAACAAACACACCACAGCTAAATATAGAACCTACAGTATGAGAAAATAAGGATCCAGGCAGGGATGGACCCAGGGCATTTTTCTATTATGACCAGGGGCCGTAACATATTCACCATTAAAAACCACACAGGCTGCATGTGCTCCATTAATGCCCACCATGATATGTTATAGATGGACCAGTCATAAGCAACTTTCTATTTATTTTGTGTGGTTTGTATATATTTTCAATAATTCCAGACTGCAACTGCAAATGCTAACTGGTTGTTTGAGAACACTGGCCCTGACAACCAAAACACACTGACTGTGACTGACTTATTGATCTCTCACTCCCACACAATTCCTCAGCCCTTACTGTACTGACTGGCACCTCATACCTTAAATGGATATTAAGAAGAACTACTCTTTACATAAAGGCAAAAGGCTTCTGGCAGCACCCATTGGTCACCAGCATTCCCGCCACTCATACACAGGGAAAGCATATAAAGAGGAACCTTTTTATTTTACAGCTAAATACAGTCTGTTTACCAGTGTAACACATGCCCTGTGATGTTGATGCATCAAATTAATATAAAAAATATTAAATACAATTTTTCCACAAATAAGACTTTTCCTAAAAAGCAAAAAAGTGAAAAGTAGTGGGAAATCCAAATGTAATCCTCCATAGCAGCAAAGGTTTGACTGACAGTGTCACGGGCCAATAGGTCTAAGGAGGACATTTGAGGTAAATGCTGGTCATGTTTGAGGTAAATCACGGACACGTGCCATGAGGTGCCAGTGAGAACAGTAAGGGCTGAAAAGTATTTGCCGCGAGGAGCCAGTAAGTACAGTGTAAACTTGATTGATTCAGTTCCACTTTTACCTTTTTAAAGGAGAATTTCCAGTGCACGTGCAATTAATGGCCACCATCCATTCACATATTGCAAGATACTTGAAGTACATCATCAGTCCGTATTGTGAATAAAAAGCCTTTATTAGATATACATGGCAACAATCTGGATACAACAACGTTTCAGGCCCTCTTTGCGGGCCAAAGAGGGCCTGAAACGTCGCTGTATCCAGATTGTTGCCATGTATATTTAATAAAGGCTCCAAGTATCTTGCCAGTTAGTACAGTAACTGCTGAAAAATGTGTGCCGTGAGTAGCCAGTTAGTACAGTAATCGCTGAGGAATTTGTGCTGTTAGTAGCCAGTCAGTACAATAAGGGCTAAGGGGTTTGTGCTGTGAGGAGCCAATCAATACAGTAATGGCTGAGGAGTTTGTGCTTTGAGGAGCCAATCAATACAGTAAGGGCTGAGGAGTTTGTGCTGTGAGGAGCCAGTCAGTACAGTAAGGGCTGAGGAGTTTGTGCTGTGAGGAGCCAGTAAGTACAGTAAGGGCTGAGGAGTTTGTGCTGTGAGGAGCCAGTAAGTACAGTAAGGGCTGAGGAGTTTGTGCTGTGAGGAGCCAGTCAGTACAGTAAGGGCTGAGGAGTTTGTGCTGTGAGGAGCCAGTAAGTACAGTAAGGGCTGAGGAGTTTGTGCTGTGAGGAGCCAGTCAGTACAGTAAGGGCTGAGGAGTTTGTGCTGTGAGGAGCCAGTCAGTACAGTAAGGGCTGAGGAGTTTGTGCTGTGAGGAGCCAGAATAATGTGTGGGAGTGAGGCCTGTGTGACTGATGAACGATATAGCTCTGTGATGAGACTAGGGAACTAGAGGAGGGATTAAATCATAAAAAAGGAACTGATAACATCAATGCTAAATGAGAAATGGTTTTATAAAGGTCAGAAGAGTTACCAAAAAAGGCCCCAGAAGTCCACAAAGACTGGTTGCAAATAATCTCTTTGCAGGCAGATTTTATAAACTTGTTAACAATTTTCACCTCAAGAGCCAAGCAGATATGGGACAGTAAGGCAAGATAGTGTCAGGGATTATGGGATACTGCATATAATATGGCAAGATGGTGTCAGCAACACTTTATATCACAGCCTCCAGCTAATGTCATACTGCAGCTCCTGTGGCTATTGCTGTCAGAGGATACTTAGACTAGGTGGGAGTACCACGCCCCTCCAGTGATTGACAGGTTTCTCATGTACATACAGACAGACTCGTAGAGACACCAGGAAAGAGTAAACTACCCTGTGTACTGAAGAGTAATGCTGAAAGCAAGAAGTGCCATGCTATTCTTACAACAGTTATATATTCAGGGTAATAAATCTGAACATATATAAATCAGGGCTGTTGAAATGAAGGCCAGAGGTAGCTCTTCTATGCAGATTTACACCAAAAACTGAATGTGTATTGAAGTACTTACAATATAATGTACTGTTGATCTGCACTGGTAAAACTTGCTTTAGAAAAACAACTATAGTTTATATAAACAAGCTGCTGTGTAGTAATGTGGTCAGCCATTCAAAGCTGAAAAAGGAGAAAAGGCACAGGTTACACAGGAGATAACAGATAAGCTCTGTAGTATACAATGGGATTCTTCTGCACTTATCTACTGTGTATCCTGTGCTTGAATGGCTGCCCCCATGGCTACACAGCAGCTTGTTTATATAAACTATAGTAGTACTTATCTGTTATCTACTGTGTATCCTGTGCTTGAATGGCTGCCCCCATGGCTACACAGCAGCTTGTTTATATAAACTATAGTAGTACTTATCTGTTATCTACTGTGTATCCTGTGCTTGAATGGCTGCCCCCATGGCTACCCAGCAGCTTATTTATATAAACTATAGTAGTACTTATCTGTTATCTACTGTGTATCTTGTGCTTGAATGGCTGCCCCCATGGCTACTCAGCAGTTTGTTTATATAAACTATAGTAGTATTTATCTGTTATCTACTGTGTATCCTCTGCTTGAATGGCTGCCCCCATGGCTACACAGCAGCTTGTTTATATAAACTATAGTAGTACGTATCTGTTATCTACTGTGTATCCTGTGCTTGAATGGCTGCCCCCATGGCTACACAGCAGCTTGTTTATATAAACTATAGTAGTACTTATCTGTTATCTACTGTGTATCCTGTGCTTGAATGGTTGCCCCCATGGCTACACAGCAGCTTGTTTATATAAACTATAGTAGTACTTATCTGTTATCTACTGTGTATCCTGTGCTTGAATGGCTGCCCCCCTGGCTACACGGCAGCTTGTTTATATAAACTATAGTAGTACTTATCTGTTATCTACTGTGTATCCTGTGCTTGAGTGGCTGCCCCCATGGCTACACAGCAGCTTGTTTATATAAACTATAGTAGTATTTATCTGTTATATACTGTGTATCCTGTGCTTGAATGGCTGCCCCCATGGCTACACAACAAAATTATTTTGACGACCATTGACTTTAAAGTATTTGGACAAAAAACGTTGTGCATGTAAAAATTGTTGTTCCTGTAAAAATTGTCGTGCGTCAAATTCATCCATCAATAATTAACAAATTTACACCAAACTTGCAGGCACTATATATATATATATATATATATATATATATATATATATATATATATATATATAATTCAGCATAGGCAGCCGCACTCTGATCCGGATCTGTTAATTTGATGGTGGGTGCTGGATCAAAATTTGTTATCATAGAATTCCATAAAGAACCGCACTCTAGGACACGCAAATTGAACACAATAAATGTGAATATACACTTTAAGAGCTGCCTTTCCGCCACCCCAGGAAACAACTGTTTGGATTGTTAGTGAGTCACTTTCTACAGTGTATGACACAGCAGGAAGTCACAGGCATGAAATGTACGGGTCTTGTATTAAACCTAGAAGTGCATGCAGGGCAATATTTAGTGCTGTTTAGATATCCCATGCGGTGCCCTTTAAACAGACCTAGACCTAGAGATCCATTTGGGGTTCTTCTGCTCTTGTTGATGGGCTGTTCCATTACTTTGTAAGGCTTTTTGGTACTCATCTTTTTTGTGTATATATACTCCATACTCCTGATGACGGCTCGAGGCTCAGAGCCGAAACGTTGAATTAACCCATTTTTTTCTTCACAAAAGACCTATGAGTGCGGATTTCTTTGCTCTCTCTCTCTCTCTCTCTCTCTCTCTCTCTCTCTCTATATAAAAGCACTGTACAGCTAAACAATGAATTTGTAGTAACATACAAGGGGTCAGTGCAATAAGTAACAATAAGTGAATTATTAGAAATACAATTCACATAAATGTAAAATATAAATACAATACAGATTAAGTGAGACAAAAGGATGGAGGACTCTACCCCGTAGGGCTTACAGTCTAAATGAAGTCTGTTCAAGTGCAGGTGCACACTACACTACAAAATGACAATGCACTAAGCACTACATATTATATAGTGAATAAAGTACCCCCTCTTGTAAAATATAAGGATATTATAAGTTACCAAGGAGTTTCATGACCATATAAAAACAGGAGGCCGAGTGTTTTTGTACAGGTCATGGAACTCCAAGGTTACTTCTAATATCCTCATATTTTGCAACTGGGGGTACTTTATTTATTATAATACACGAGTTTAAGTGAGTCATGTGACAAAAATGACCTCACTAAGCTCCGTTCATAACTGATAACATCACTAAAAGATGTTTATATAGTGAATAAAGTACCCCCTCTTGTAAAATATGAGGATATTATAAGTTACCGAGGAGTTTCATGACCATATAAAAACAGGAGGCCGAAGGCCGAGTGTTTTCATACAGGTCATGGAACTCCGAGGTAACTTCTAATATCCTCATATTTTGCAACTGGGGGTACTTTATTTATTATAATACACAAGTTTTAGTGAGTCATGACAGAAATGACATCAGAACTCACCCTTTATAAGGATATAATTTACAAGATATTCATAGATTTTGTTTATTATATAGTGAATAAAGTACCCCTTATTGTAAAATATAAGGATATTATAAGTCACGAGGAGTTGCATGACCATATAAAAGTACGAGGCCAAAGGCTGAGTGCTTTTATACAGGTCATGTAACTTTGAGGTTACTTCTAATATCCTCATATTTTCCAACAAGAGGTACTTTATTTATTATAATACTCAAGTTTTAGTGAGTCATATGACAAAAATGACATCACTACTTACCGTTTATAACTGATGACATCACTAGTCACCATTTATAAGGATATAATTTATGATATTCATGGCTTTTGTGTATTATATAAGTATATGTGTCATACCTCTGCTTGTATGCATCTCGCTCTCGCTTCACCTTGCCCAGCACATTGTAAAGAGCTCGGATTTCTGGGGTGATTGTGTCAATCTGAACCCCAACTCCATCTGAGTGTCCCCAGTATGCTCCGCTCCCCGAGGCAACTTCACACCGGGTCCCCAGCCTGTGAGCTCCATATACCCATGGCTGGGGGGGAGGCGCAGGGCAGGGACGAGTGAGCCCCAATAATGGTGGAGGCAAGATGGGTCCCACAAATCCAGTCTGTACAGCCTGGTCCCTGGTTATAGGTCCTGCCCCTTGCGCTCGCTCCAGCGCCCTCTCAAGGGAACGGTTTCTTCGTTCCAGCTCATGCACCTTGGCCAAGAAGCAACGGAATCGGAGGTTCAGGGTCTTCAGGACGTTGATGTTGGAGCCAAAATCATTGTGTAAAGCGCTGGCCCCTCCGGTTGGAGCATAGGAACCCCCCAGCAGCAGGGAGCCCTGGGGGGGAGATGAGGGGCTCTCCCCTGTCTGTAGGGGGGGATCTGAGGAGAGCAGGAGCATGTTGGGAGTCAGTAAGGGATTCATTGCTCTGCACTGCACAACTGACACAGGGAAGGAGGGGGAGGACCAGACTCAGAGATGGGGGAGGATGGAAGGAAGAGTCACATCATAGAGCTGAGCGGGGAGAGAAGAAGGGGAAGGTGGCACAGGGACAGGGCACAGCTAGAGAGAGACTGAGGCAGCAGCAAGAGGAGGGAATGGAGGAGATGAGTGTGAGAGGAGTTTTGGGGGAGAGGAGCACATCACAGTGACGCGCTGAGGGAAGGAGCTGGAGGGCTGGAAGGGGAGGGGGAGCATTCCTTCCTAAATCACCGCAGGCACCGCCACAGCAACTGCAGCACAAGGGGGAGGACAGAGAGGGACGCGAGGGGGAGAGCAGCGGGGAGAGGGTTATACAGCCAGTGCCCCGGGGGTGATAGGGACAATGAATTTGCCTCCTGCCTGTGCGGCGCCCTAATGGGACAGCAGAGATGTGACTGGCATGGGGCAGAATATAAACAGCCAACATCTGACTGACAATTCTCTAATCCTTCCACCCCCTCTGTTTATTGGTTTCTCCCTCCCTGTGAGATGCTTTAGTAATGTGACCGCTAGGGGGCGCCCTTCCATTGGCCTCTAGCGCTTATTCTTTGGTTCACCTTTGCAGGGGGAGACGCAAGGCTGTTTCCACAGACATAATATATACATACATACATATAAACTTGTAGATAAGCAGCAGCTCTGTGCAGAATGATGTACAATGGAAACAGTTTGATAAATGAGAATAAGCGTGTTTATTTAAATTAAGGGATATGGTTCATTTCAAGGGCAAATGCAGCCTCGAGTAAACCTAGTTTTGCTATATTAGAATATGGTGATTCTTCCTACAATCAGCAGCCAGTGTCTCTCTGGTTTCCACTTGATCTCGTGTCTTGAGCCTACAATATTTGCATTGTGTTACCCTGGGGTGTTGGGGGGTGCAGGTGGGTGTAGATGGGTGCAGGTGGGTGTTGGGGGGTGCAGGTGGGTGTTGATGGGTGCAGGTGGGTGGTGAAGCAGGAGGAGGGTCACACAGCAAGTAAAACCAGGGTCAAACAGGGACAGTATAAGGTGAGGATAGGGTTGCCACCTGTTCGGTTTGAAACCCGAACAATAATCTGGCCAATAAACGCAAAGCATTTAAATACTAAGATACTCACCTAAACATGTCTTACTTACTATCAAGTACAGTTCATTTCTTATTATTAAAGATACAAAAAAAAAAGCAAATCAATCAAAAATAAGAATGTTTTATTTCTGGATAATTGATTTCTGTATAATAGATCTCATACCTGTAATTAAAGGATCGGGTTTAATCATCAAGCAGAATATAGATAGAGATAGGGACAGGGGCGCTCCACCAATGAGGCGAGTTGAGACACTCGCCTCAGGCGGCAGCGCCCCCCTGGTTACCAGGGGCGGCAAAAATGCCGCTCCTGGTAACTAAGAGGCGAATTTCCGGTTTTCAACCCGGAAATTCGGCTCTTCTAGTGCAGAGAGCGCAAACGCGCTCTCTGCACTAGCGTCGTGCAGCGCCCCGACCCCCTCCTGCGCAGAAAATGTGAGCGCCGTGAGGAGGGGTCGGGGCGGCAACGGAAGGCCGCCTCAGGCGGCATAAAGGCGCGGATCGGCGCTGGATAGGGATGCCACGTGTGGTCTTGAACTGGGCATCAACACTTTAGAAATCCAGCCAGTTGTATCTAAGTGATGCAATAACCTTGCCCTGGTGTCATAACTCCACCAACATCATTGTGGCCACCTCTGATGTCATCATGCCTGTTCCTACATCGCTGTCCCACCCCCAATGTTATCTGCCCCGTCCCCCGTGTTCGGGTTTAGCCATCAGCAAAGGTGGCAACCCTAGGTGAGGACCACAAGGCTGCTGATTGTGAGAAGCAGCCCTCTGTCTTCATACATTTTTTCCATTTAAAAAGTTGTATTACACAGAGAGAATTTACATTGCGTTTGTATGAATACATAAGTGAAGCTTACAAGGGTATATACAGTATTCAGACAGTAATAAAACCCCAAACACTAAGGGGTAGGAAGGCAGGAGTTCCTGAGCTCAGACATGCTTCTTCATCATTCACTGCGATGAACGTGTCATTCTGACCTTCTGTGTAATAAACAATTTTATTAATAAACAATAACCAAATTAACAGAACAATTGAGCATTGTGGTGTCCTTTTTTCTTATTTTCATGTTTATTTTGTCATTCAGTTGGGCTAGCAATCAAGTTAATATTGTCCTTTATACACATAGGGCCTTGTCCATACTGGTTTGGGGTGGCCCTAATACATTTTTATGCCTTTAGTTGCCTTTTAATGCTGGGAAGAGCAACCTGCTCTTAGATATGTATATGGTTTTTGAATACAATCTACAGATCAAAGCTGTAATCTGAGCAACTATAGAAGGGCAATTCAATATGTGCCCTCCAGCTCCTTGGCACTTAAGAGGGTTTTATACTGGTTTCTGTGTCTCCCAGCCTTGCCAGGGGTCCCTGCACCCTCTATTGCTGCTACACATGACTTCCCAGAATGCCCTGCTTCCACCAGCTTTTGGGAGACAGCTGGCTGCTGAATGGCACGGACGAGACAGCTGGACACGACTGCCTGTAATTATCTTGGGAGAGGCATTTGTTAGATATCATCCAAATGTGCTCTCTCTATATTATATATATATATTATATATATATATACACACACACTATTTATAAGCTGGGTGTCTTCAGTTCATCATTTATAAATATAATCTAAAACAAACAAGAGAAAGTTGTGCTCACCACTCATGTTTAAACCTTTAGTTGGGGGTGCAATGAGGCTGTGCACACAAAATTCATATAAACAAATACACTCACCCATTATCATTATATTAAGGACATTGAGACATTTTGTGCCTTGAACGTCTAAAAATGTCTTACCCTTTAAACAACACAGGGATTGTTTGTCCATATATTGCAATATATTTAAGCTGCCAACTACGTCAAAGTCATCACTGGTCTGGCCAGTCCTACGCTTAATTTTCAACTGATTCATTAAAGGGTTAGTTCATCTTTTAATTAACTTTTAGTATGATGTAGAGAGCGTTATTCAGAGACAATTTGCAATTGGTTTTCATTTCTTATTTGAGGTTTTTTACTTATTTAGCTCCAGTTTGTCATTTCAGCAATCTGGTTGCTAGGGTCCATATTACCTAACAACCATGCACTGATTTAAATAAGAGACTGGAATATGAATAGGCGAAGGACTGAATAGAAAGATGAGTAATATAAAGTAACAATAACAATACATTTGTAGCTTTACAGAACATTTGTTTTTTAGATGGGGTCAGTGACCCCCATTTGAAAGTTGGAAAGAGTCAGAAGAAAAAGTCAAATTATTATAATAAGTATAATAACTAAATAATGGAGGGCAATTGAAAAGTTGCTTAGAACTGGCCATTCTATAACATACTAAAAGTTAACTTAAAGGTGAACCACCCCTTTAGGAATTCTGCTACTTCATTATACATTGTATACATTTTACACAGCGAGTTTACCTGCAACTTACTTGCTGCTTTCAAGGTTCAAACGCCCAAACTTAAGGACATTGAGAGTTTTGTAATATAATGCACTAGGTTTGCCCAGGAGCATTAACCCATAGCAACCAGACACTTGGTTTAGAGTCCTGCGCGGGTCCATTTTTTGGGACCCATACCCGACCAATACCCGCAACATGCAATCCGCATTCTTACCCGATTGGAACCGCAACCCGCAAGTACCTTATCCACAACCCGGACCCGTGACCATCAAGAATCGGGAAGTGATGTCATTGTAAACCAGAAGTGACATCAACGGAAGTAGCCGTGACCAGAAAAAAGGAGTAAATATCGCTATTGAGAAGACCCGCAGCCCGAGTCTTTACCCGCACCCAGAACTTCTGCCCTCAACTCGCAAGGTACCGCAGGTTTTTGCGGGTAACCCACGGGTACCCAACCCTATGCAGGACTCTAACTTGGTTTACTGGTTATCTGTTTAAAAGCAAACATATTATTGGTTGCTATGGGTTACTGCTCCTGGGCAAATTTATTCTCCCACTGCTGTTTGTGATGAGTGCAAGGCAACAGGGAGCTGCGTGGGAATCTGTAGAAAAGGAGGCATTGGTGGAATGCAGTGAGACCATCTCTCCCCCAGGCACGAGTGAGGAATTCTTTGTGCATCATTTGAAAAACAGCAGCCGTTGGTTATTCTTGTAAGTTTTGTAAATCCATCAGCTGTCATACATATCCAGACATAGCACAGTCAGGATCAGATTAACATGGGGGGTTGGAAAAAGCAGCAGCCTCGGGCACCTCAGTTTCAAGGCCTTATCCAGTCACATTTGGCTTCATAGTTATACTGGGTTGAAAAAAGTTCAAGTGCAACCCCTCCATATGTGCACTATATATATATATATATATATATATATATATATATATATATATATACACACACACACACACACATATATATATAAACCAATGTCTATACTAATTGTAGATTTTGGGATCACAATAGCCCATGATATTCTGCTTGTCTAAGAAATCAGCCAAGCCTCTCTTAAAGGAAAACTATACCCCCAAAATGAACACTTAAGCAACAGATAGTTCATATCATATTAAGTGGCATATTAAAGAATCTTACCAAACTGGAATATATAATTAAGTAAATATTGCCCTTTTACATCTCTTGCCTTGAGCCACCATTTCGTGATGGTCTGTGTGCTGCCTCAGAGATCACCTGACCAGAAATACTGCAGCTCTAACTGTAACAGGAAGAAGCAAAAGACACAACTCTGTTAATTGGCTCATGTGACCTAACATGTATGGTTTGTTGGTATGTTTGTGAGTGAATCCTACGATCCCAGGGGGCGGCCCTTATTTTTTAAAATGGCAATTTTCTATTTATGATTACCGAATGGCACATACTACTAGAAAAGTATATTATTATGAAAATGGTTTATTTACATGAAGCAGGATTTTACATATGAGCTGTTTTATGCAATATCTTTTTATAGCGACCTACATTGTTTGGGGGGTATAGTTTTCCTTTAAAGGCATTAAAGGAACAGTAACACCAAAAAATGAAAGTGTTTTAAAGTAATGAAAATATAATGCAGTGTTGCCCTGCACTGGTAAAATTGATCAGTTTGCTTCGGAAACAATACTATAGTTCATTTCAACAAGCTGCTGTGTAGCAATGGGGAAATTGAAAAAAAAGGCTATTTGTCACAAGCTAAATAGCAGATTACAGATAACACCATTATGTCCTACAGAGCTTACTGTCTCTACTATCTGCTGTGTAACCTGAGCATTTTCTTTTAATGGCTGACCCTATTGCTACACAGCATCTTATTTATATAAACAAGTAGTGTTTCTGAAGCAAACACAGCAGTTTTACCAGTGCAGGGCAACACTGCATTATATTTGTATTACTTTAAAACACTTATTTTTTGATGTTACTGTTCCTTTAACAGAATCAGCCATCACAACATTATCCGGCAGTGCCTCACTATCCTCATTATGAAAAACCACCTACTCTGATCAAATTAAAGTTCTGATCCTTCTAAATTAAGGAACCCCCAACACACTGCATTTAGTGTATAACTCACTTTTATGTTTCTACCAAAATGCATAACCTGTAATTTATCAACACAAAACCTTATTTTCCAGTTTGTTGACCAAGTTTCTAATTTAGTCACATCACTCTGCAAAGTGACAGCATCCCGCATGGAACTAGCTTTGCACATTAGTATCATCAATAGAAACTACTTTCCATGTAGTAATTATCTGTATTAATTACTAATCGGCCTTATATTGTGACATTTCTATTCTATGTGTACTGTATATTATGAGTGGGTCCCTAAGCTCAGTAAGTGACAGCAGCACAGAGCATGTGCAGTGAATCAGCAGAAAAGAAGATGGGGAGCTACTGGGGCATCTTTGGAGACACAGATCTTTACTGCTAAAGGGCTGTGGTTGCCTTGTGCTGGTGCAGAAGCACAAAACATAATGTACAACATTTCTAGCTACTTCTTTAGTTAAGCTTTAGTTCTCCTTTAATACCCCTTTTCCATCACCGATGTCAAACGAACTGGTCTATAGCTTTGAGCTTAGAGAACAGGATCACTTTTTGAAGTCTCTCAGCACCATGCCAGACCTCAAATAATCCTTGTAGAATACCCTGTGATGAATACCATCCAGTTCTGGACCTTTGTTTACTTGCATGTTCAAGTCTCTTTTTAACTTCCTCCTGGATGACCCATGCATCGGTAGTTCTATTACTAGAATTGGGTCTATTAAAAAGGAAAGTTCTTTAGCTGGCTCCTCAGTTGTGTACACAGACAAAAAAAAAATAAGTCAAAATCTCTACTTTTACCCTGCCTTCATCAATCAAATGACCCTCCTCTGATAAGGGCCCCACCTCTTCTGCTTTCATTTTTAGCCGAGGAGCATGAAGAAGAAACAGTAGGGTAAATCCCTATTGAGATATCCATCAGTAACCCAATTTCTGTAGAGAGAAATGTATTCCTTGGTAGTCCCATTAAGTGTCCTACTTCTGCGGTGGCATTTTTGAGATCCACTGTGGTGTTGGTATGCCCCCAATATACACTGAAACAAGTCCCAGTTCTACTAAGAGTAGCCTTGGGCATGTGTTTGGCCCAGCAAATTGACATTAAAATAAGCTATGATGGAAGGTTCTAGCCTAGGGCATGTTGGGGGTTCAGCACTAGTAAGCAGAGCTAACATTCTGGAATGTACAGTATATAAATGGCTCAGGTACGTGACAGCAACCCAGAGCATATGCTGTGAATCTGTTTTAGTTCTCCTTTATTTCTATACATGAGTACATATTGCAGATACTTTTGCAACCTTTACATGTTTAGTATCTCTTGAACCAGAAGCAACGTGAATTTAAGGAATTCTAGAACCCATTTAGAAATTGCCATGAGTACAGTAACCACACTGACCTAGGGGAACACTTGCTTTGCTCATAATGAGTAACCAGCCTTCGGGGGTCATGGCTCACCAAGTGTAGGGCTTATGATTCATGGCTTATATATTTCAAGGACGCCCTCTGCTGGGAATACCCTACACTGCCTAATAACCATTGTAGGAAGCATACAATAGTGCGGAGCCTTCCTCATGAACATCTCTCATAAAGGCTTCTAAATCTGTAAGATCTGCTTGTTTTACTGGATGCACAGGGCCATTTATGTATGATGCAATCAGTTGGTTCCCAGGTCTACTGTTGGATTATCCTGGGGCCTAAGACAACCTGCTTGGAGAGGACTACATCAGGCACCTTGTACTGTTGGTGGAAAAATTGGGTGCACTTAAAGTGCTATGATCTTTACCCTGCCCTCAAAATTCCTTGGGAAAAAGAGAAGCTTGGTGGTTAAATAAACTCTAATCCTGGGAGATGCAGATTCCTTTTTGCGTAGTGTTTTTTTTCACCTCATTGGCAAGCTTTACCAAACCACATCTTGTGAAACTGATGTGTCCTGACTGTGGGCACCTTATCTGCACCTTAGAGTATTTCTGGGCTGCCACTCTTTTGCACCAATTCATTATCCATTACAGAATAACTTTCACACATCATCATCAGCACTCATTCAGCCCAGCGAGCACTCTCCATTCCATGCATCTGCTCTCCGACAGATAACAGAAAGACCCAAAGGCAAACTCCATAAAAACATTTTTTTCTATTTCCATTTTATAAAACAGCATAGATATTTTACAGGGCCTGCTGCCTTTTAGGAGGAGTGGTGGAATGAGACCCAACACATTATAGGGAGCATCATCATGCAATGGTGCATTACAGCAGCCCTGCAAGAAATCTACAGGGAAACTAGAATGTTTATTTGGTCTGCTCCCAATCGCTTCTCAGTTCCCTTTGGGTCCTGCACATGAGACCAGAATGTACTGAGGTTCTGTGCAGTAGCAGGCAGGCTGAGTAAGTCGCAGGGCAAGTGATAGTGAATATCACATGTTATTTGTTCTTTTTTTGTTTGAACAACTTTTTTTTCTTATTTGCCACTTTCTTCTTATCTTTCTTACCAGTCATCTTTGCAGCTTTCTTCATGTAAGCTTTCTTAACTACAACTTTCTTCTTCTGAGCTTTTGCCTTTGGTGACTTCTCATTTCCTCCTTTCTCCTTTGGCAACTTCTCATTTACTCCTTTTTCCTTTGGCGCCTTCTTATTTCCTCCTTTAACCTTTGAAGCTTTTTGATTTTCGCTTTTCTCCTTCGGTGCTTTGTCATTTATGTCATTCTCATCTGGAGCTTTCCTCTTTGCAGCTTTCTTCTTTGCGACTTTCTCCTTTTTCAGTTCTTCTGGGCTGGGGGTTACGGTCTCTTCATCTGAAGGATGAACACAAAACAAATGGTATGGGATCATGTGGACTGTTGAGTCATGGTCAAGGGACTACATAATGAAGGAAAGTTACTGCTAACTGGTAAAAGAAAATGAGTATAATGTATACTGAGACCTGGATGAAAGTGCTGGAAATGACTTTGCACCCATGCTTAGGAAGAGAACTTAAAGCTTGTGTGGGCAGGGGGGCATTAACTCAGTTAAAGGGCAACTTGCTGATTAACATAGGCTTTTATTATAAGGGGATTTTATTATAAAAATAAGCATAATTAACTTGGGGTAACACTGAGCAAAGCACATACAAGTCAGACATACAAGACAAAACATTTGAGAAATGGTCATCAGCAGGTAGCTGGTCAGATTGCAGACCAGCAAAAATCAGTTTCCTTAATTCAGGCAATCTGGAATCACAATTAAATTAATCCTTTTTCCCTTTAAGATGCTCTACAGGCTTGGCCAGAAATGCATTAGCCATTATTGGAGGAGCTTACCTTTATTTGGGTTAGGGATGGCATTGGAGAACTTGCGGAGTTTTGCAATGAAGAAGCCATCCATATTGTGAGTGTGTGGGTAAAATCTTCGTGTCTGACGCAGTGAAGGGTGAAACCGCCGTTCCTTGAATCTGAGTGGGAAGAAGAATTATTTATAGATGGTCAGGTTGGCCACATTGCAGTCTAGCCAATACAGATTCTAAAATTTACACATGTTGTGGTGGCAAAGCATTATAAACACCTTTACCCAATGAATCACAACTACGCACTAATACAGAGTCTGCTCACATATGGAATAATCTTTGGAGAGTTAAAAGACTGTCAAATCCACACTCCTTGCTTTACTCTTTTACACCAAGAGGCACAGACTGACTGATCTATCCTCAGGGACCCTCATAGAAAAGAAATACGAGGAAACCCTAGCAAGCAATCGGCAGGGGGTATAAGAGCATATAAATACACAAGCCTGTAACCTTACCTTACAAAACCTTCCTTTCCAAAATCCAGTCCTGTTGGTACTAGTTTAACATTTCTCTTTTTCAAAGCATAATCCACTACACATTCATTTTCCTCCACCTGCAGAGACAGAATTCAGAATTAGTCTTGGATTGGATCTTCACAAGAGCAAGATTAAGGATTATGGGTCAACAGGAAAACAAGGGACACTGGTGACCCCTAGACAATACAGTAAAACTCTGACATGGGTTTATTCGTACATCATACAAACAGGAATTGGCTTTGGAGTTAAGTGGATCTCGTTGTCACTTGATCTCGGACTAAAGACATGAAATATCGGCGACAACCCCAGGTGCACAGAGGAAGCGCTGGTGAAGATATTCAGTCTGGCTCACTCACCGTTATGGAGCAGGTACAATAAACCAGAAACCCGCCTGTCTGTGACTGGGCATCCAGAGCATCAATAGCACTGAGAACCAGCTCCTTCTGTATGTGGGCACAACGCTGGATATCCTGTACGCTCTGTGTAAATACAAATGTATAACATGAATGTACTCATCTTATACATTCTTGTACAAGGCATAGCAATCATTAGAACAAGAAATACTGGGTTCCTGCCTCCCCAAGGGATTTAAGAAAAAGGTAATGACGTTAGGAATACAAAAATCCTCTTTTTACCATCAATTTGCAATTAACAGGCCATCATACTGTCCCTATTCCACTACTCTGGAGCCCCTAGGAAAGCCAGTACCACTGTTAGGATACCACTGCTATAGAGTAGAAACAAAAGGAGTCTAGAGCTGTTCAAGAGTAATCTATATAGAAGACCGGTACTGTGTTACCTTGTTTGTTTTAACTGCAGGGTCTTTGCTGATAATCCCAGTACCACTGCATGGAGCATCAAGAAGAACTCTATCAAAGCCCCCTAAAATCTGGTAGAGGATGAAAAAAAAAAAAAAAAAAAAGGGGTAACGGTTAGTAATAATTAAAAACCAAATTGCAAGGACTGACTTTAAAAACAAAATATATTAGTTTTGCAGCCACCTCTTTGTTACTTCACTCTTGAACATTTGACAAAGAAAATGAATAAACAATTTAAAAAAAAAAAACAAAAACAAAAACAAAAAAAAAACATTTAACATTTGCACAAATATCTCAGGCTTGTGACATGCTGATGAACAACCAAGTCCCAAAGACCTAGCTTTTCCCTGAAGAACCATGAAATCTCCCCTACCAGGCAATTTGCCCTGATGCCCTCAAGCACTTTTTCAGGCCAACTGACCTTGGAGATCTGCCGGCCATCGTAATTAGAGATGATGCAGTTTGTCACCCCCAGACGGTGAAGATTTCCCACGACGCTGCGAAGCCTCTCCGCATTCATATCATTTGCAACAACTGACCCCGTGTTCTTCATAAGCTGAGCTGGAGACATCAGGGGAAAACAGCACTGATAAAGAACGTCCTGACAGCACCAGATTACTTTAGTCCTCTGTTCCCCCTTTCTAAGCCGCTTTACTTACCGATGTAGCTGGTTTTTCCGCCTGGTGCGCAGCACATATCCAGCACCCTCTCATTCTCCTGAGGAGCCAGTGCAATGACTGGTAAAAGACTAGATGCTCCTTGCAGCATGTAATGTCCAGCTAAGTACTCGGGCGTTGCACCTAGGTACACAGGTAAGAAAATAAGACAATTTTCCCCTTGCACAAAACAAAGTACAGTCTGAACTCTAAAACTGGCCATAGACGTAACAATTACGATCTTTCTTGGAAAAGATCTTTCCAAAAAAGATTGTTCGTTTTAATACACACGTGTAGAGCTGAATGGTCAGATATACATATAGAAACAATAGAATTCTACCTGTATCTGACGATTCAGCACTAACAATGGCTGATGTTTGGGTGCCTTCAAATGCACCCGATCAGAATTTTCCGTCCAGCGCGATCTACGAGCCGACCGATATCAAAGTTTTATGCCGATATTGGTTGGCTAGTTTCCCACCATACACGCACTGAATATTGTATGAAAATTAGTTTCGTACGATATTATCTGTGCGTCTATGGCCACCTTAAAGCTGGCCACAGGCACAAAGATAAAGTGGCTTGGCTAATTTGATTTCTGACGGCTAACTATGATATCTCTCCATGTATTGCCTGTCTGACAATATCAATGAGTGCCTGTCTCTAGTATTTGTCGGTCAAGTTATAGCCAGAACATTGTCCAATGTTATTTTTAAATACTTAATCTGAACATTTATTTACAGGTCGGAAGATTGTGCCGTACGATCATTCATGCGTGTATGGCCAGCTTAAAGGAAAACTATACCCCCCAAAATGAATACTTAAGCAACAGATAGTTTACATCATATTAAGTGGCATATTAAAGAATCTTACCAAACTGGTCTATCTATTTAAGTAAATATTGCCTTTTTACATCTCTTGCCTTGAACCACCATTTTGTGATGGTCTCTGTGCTGTCTCAGAGATCACCTGACCAGAAATACTACAAGTCTAACTGTAACAGGAAGAAGTGTTAAAGCAAAAGCTAGAACTCTGTCTGTTAATTGGCTCATGTGACCTAACCTGTATGGTATGTTGGTATGTTTGTGTGCACCGTGAATCATATGATCCCAGGGGACGGCCCTTATTTTTTAAAATGGCAGTTTTCTATTTATGATTACCCAGTGGCACATACTACTAGAAAAGTATATTATTATGAAAATAGTTTATTTACATGAAGCAGGGATTTACATATTAGCTGTTTTTTGCAACATCTTTTTATAGAGACCTACATTGTTTGGGGGGTATAGTTTATAGTATAGCAAGAACTTGCATGAAAACAATCTATAAACTCACCAATTGGAACTGAAGAGTCGTAAATAACGAGCCCAGTTTTTGACCATTTACCCAAGGGATCCAAATTTACACTGCGGTTAATAAGAGCCTAAGAAACAATGGAAAAAAGGAAAAATAAAAGATTTTTGTTATATGCTTTGACCCATTACAGACTTCCTCCCAAAATTTGCAAATTTTGCAGTAATGTAATAAAATTTGCAAATCAGAGCAGGTGTTACCGGTAAACAGTTGCTTAACGAAAATCGCAATGTTATATTTGCCAGCGAATGATTTTACATTGCAATCAGAGCTAATCTTTTGCAAAGACACCATTTTAAAGAACGATTGCGACTTTTAATCATATTCCCTTTTTGTGCGCACCCAAATTTGTGTGTGCGCGCACAAGTACACATCTTAGAGGGAACATTGTCTGCAGTGCTGTTTTTGCAATTTGCTTCAAGCAGATATTTTAGTAGCAAATTCTAAGTGCTGACAAAGCAGGCCCCGAAAGGCTTAAACTGAAAAGGAAGAAGGAGCAACATTTCAGAACTCAACATTTCAGTTTCCAGAATTGAAAAGGGGGTTAAGGCAAAGTTCTCTACCTGAGCAAGGTCACGTCTTCTTGTCTTTAAGGTGTTGGTTCTGATTGTTATCGGACGATGAACTTCACAGGCCTCCAGGAAATCTACTAGCTGAGGATGAGTGAAAAGGATCAAAATAGACTGATTAGACAGGTTTAGATGAAATGAGACAAAACAGAAAAGAACCTGAGCAGCCACAGGACTGCTGCTTACAATGGGGATCAGATAGGATCTGTGCAGCCACTGGGACAGAATGCTCTGTTATACAGATAGCTAGAATCTCAGCTGCCATAAAGCAGGACAGGACTGCTGCTTACAATGGGGATCAGATAGGATCTGTGCAGCCACTGGGACAGAATGTTCTGTTATACAGATAGCTAGAATCTCAGCTGCCATAAAGCAGGACAGGACTGCTGCTTACAATGGGGATAAGATAGGATCTGTGCAGCTACTGGGACAGAATGTTCTGTTATACAGATAGCTAGAATCTCAGCTGCCATAAAGCAGGACAGGACTGCTGCTTACAATGGGGATCAGATAGTATCTGTGCAGCTACTGGGACAGAATGTTCTGTTATACATAGGGATGCACCAAATCCACTATTTTGGATTCGGCCAAACCCCTGAACCCTTCGCGAAAGATTAGGCTGAATACCAAACGGAATCCTAATTTGCATATGCAAATTAGGAGTGGGAAGGGGAAAAATTTTTTACTTTGTTTTGTGACAAAAAGTCAAACGATTTCCCTCCCGTCCCTAATTTGCATATGCAAATTAGGATTCGGATTCGGCCAAGCAGAAGGATTCGGCCGAATCCGAATCCTGCTGAAAAGGGCCGAATCCCGAACCGAATCCTGGATTTGGTGCATCCCTAGTTATACAGATAGCTAGAATCTCAGCTGCCATAAAGCAGGACAGGACTGCTGCTTACAATGGGGATCAGATAGGATCTGTGCAGCCACTGGGACAGAATGCTCTGTTATACAGATAGCTAGAATCTTAGCCATAAAGCAGGGCAGGACTGCTGCTTACAATGGGGATCAGATAGGATCTGTGCAGCCACTGGGACAGAATGTTCTGTTATACAGATAGCTAGAATCTCAGCTGCCATAAAGCAGGACAGGACTATTGCTTCCAATGGGGATCAGATAGGATCTGTGCAGCCACTGGGACAGAATGCTCTGTTATACAGATAGCTAGAATCTTAGCCATAAAGCAGGGCAGGACTGCTGCTTACAATGGGGATCAGATAGGATCTGTGCAGCCACTGGGACAGAATGCTCTGTTATACAGATAGCTAGAATCTAAGCCATAAAGCAGGGCAGGACTGCTGCTTACAATGGGGATCAGATAGGATCTGTGCAGCCACTGGGACAGAATGCTCTGTTATACAAATAGCTAGAATCTTAGCCATAAAGCAGGGCAGGACTGCTGCTTACAATGGGGATCAGATAGTATCTGTGCAGCCACTGGGACAGAATGCTCTGTTATACAGATAGCTAGAATCTCAGCTGCCATAAAGCAGGACAGGACTGTTGCTTACAATGGGGATCAGATAGGATCTGTGCAGCCACTGGGACAGAATGCTCTGTTATACAGATAGCTAGAATCTCAGCTGCCATAAAGCAGGACAGGACTGCTGCTTACAATGGGGATCAGATAGGATCTGTGCAGCCACTGGGACAGAATGTTCTGTTATACAGATAGCTAGAATCTCAGCTGCCATAAAGCAGGACAGGACTGCTGCTTACAATGGGGATCAGATAGGATCTGTGCAGCCACTGGGACAGAATGCTCTGTTATACAGATAGCAAGAATCTCAGCTGCCATAAAGCAGGGCAGGCCAATGGGTAAAAGAGCATTCTGTGACAGTGAGAACATATTTTCCCTTTCTATTAGAAGGCACAGTATTGACTGGAATATCAACCCTGGTACAAGTGGTGCAAATCTAGTGTTCCAGAACAGGTAGATAGGGGCACAGAAACAAACTACAAGCCCCCAACAAAGCAAGACAAACTGCACAAAGTTGCCAACTGAAAAAACACTCAAAGATTCAGGGCAGGTCAAGACCCAAACAAACATTAATAACCTCCCAAAGAATATAACCCAATAGAATACATCTGTTGTTTACATTTCAGCCAATACAGTTACTTTTGTCACACCAATTGTACCAGATATTTTCTGTATGACACACTGCCATGCCCTTTCCCAGGCACAACTCTCTTATACACATGACAATATATATCGCTCTCACCTCCGACACTGGGAAAAGGTCACTGAGCGTCTCAATCATGTAATCTCCGTAACTGTAGTAGGTAGCAAGATCCTTCTTGAGCACTTTGAGGTAATCCTGCCGTGTTCGACCTCCTCCTCGCTGTGCAAAATTCTGCAGAACCCCAACTATATCCTTAATGCGCTCCTGCATTGTGGAAAGATCTGGGGCAGTTGAGACTAAACAGGCAGTTAAGGAAGGGACATTCTAAGGAAAGATGTTTTGGAGTGCAGAGATTTTAAAGAACGAAGAGGCAAAAATAAAGGAAGTGTGTGAGAAATATGAGTCTGAGGAATCACAATCCTGCAAAATAAAAGGATACGCTCCTTTTCCAACTCTTCTTCAGTTGGAAGCTGAAACGGGTCCTCAGAATCCACATTCAACTGAATGCTGCTATCTTCTCCTTTAACAGCCTCTTCACTAAATGGAAGATACCAGAACAATGAATAATGGTAAGAGATTCTGGGATAAAATTCATATTATACACAGGAGAAGGGAACTGTGCAGCACGCTGGAAAGAAAGTGGGCAGGACAGGTGCACGACATGCTGGATAAATAGGAAAACTCAGCAGGATGAACAGAAAGGAAACGGGTGCACAACAAAGCAGACGGGGCAGTCAGAGATGCACCATAGGCTGCATAGAGACAGAAGAAAAGACAGTAAGCTAGAGAAAGTAGCAAGTGCACGAGAGTCTACATGTGCATGGAGTTTTGGCACTAAAGGATTTGAATACAAACAAACAGTATAGAGTGTGTGTGTGTTGGAAGGGGAGAGGAATTATTCTAAACAAAGGGGTTGTTACCTTTTTAGTTTCTTTTTCTCCTTCTTAGATGCCCGCTCTATTGGAAGAAGCTACAAAGAAAGAATCGGTCAATAAATATACATGGGGGGAGGGGGGTTTCCAAAGACATGGGTAAAGAAAGCACACTGTGAGGTGCACTTGAGAGGGGATAATGACTTACATCCTTCTCATCCCCTGATGAAGTTCCATAATCATCCTGTAGATCATCGCTGTCCGATAGAGAGAGGGATCCGCCAAACTCACCATTGCCATCCTCCTTATCATCATCATCTCCATCCTCACTTTCTTCTTCAGCATCTTCCTCTTCACCATTCTTCTCTTCCATTTCATCATCTCCGTCCTCCTCCTCCATCCCATCCTTTACTTCCTTCTCCATTTCATCCTCTTCTTCATCATCATCCTCTTCATTATCATCTTCACTTTCTTCCTCTCCCGCCTTTCGAGCTCTTTTCGCAGGCTTCAGCCATTGTGCATTGTCATCACTAAATCCTGGCAGAGCTTTCTTCCCTCCTGCTTTGAGCTTTGCATTGGCTGGAACTATAGATTGCAAGCAGTGTGAGAGAGAGGTGCAGTGATGGGGAGAGTAGTGTGCAGAGGAAAAGAAAGACCATAAGTAATGTAGTGACAGGAATAATAACATGAATAATGGGTAGCAAGAGAGAGACATCAAAGAGATTTTAACATAAATGAGTGGTGATGATGGGGAGAAAAGGCAAGAGACACTGCATACCATTGTTCTTTGCTGGGAGTTTGGCTGCTGCTTTTTGCTCCACTAACATGCGCCTTTTAGCTGCCCTGGAAAGAATGGACATGGGAAGAAAGATAGGAGATAAGTGTGAGCAAATACCAAGCACCAGGAATACTTGGCCCTGCCTGTACCCCAAGAACCAGCACTCTCACCTCTTTCTGCTGCGGCTGGACATGCGCTTTTCTTCGATGTCTGAGCGAGAGGGAAGGAGAAAGCAGAAAGTCAGCGAACGCTCAGACAGGAGACACACAGCTAAACCTTCATGAGGCTGAATACAATGTTGTAAACATCCAGCTTATGACACTTGAAGGGGAAGTTCAGAAAGAGGGAAGAAAATTTAGAATGGGAGGAATGGGTATTAAAGCCCAATCCTATTGACACTCACCCTCCTGCAGTATGTTCTTTAGTTCATTTTCTGCTCCATGCTGTTTCTTTGCTTTACGGCCTGGGCCACGAGGCACCTTCTTCAATGGGTCTAATTTTCTACCCATGATGCACCTGTATGAATAGTGAGCATGTTTCAAGAGACATGTGGTTCCTTTAAAGCGCGTATCTACCAGGACAGGTGAAAGCAAGGTTTCATGCTGACTCTGTTCTTAAGGGTGTAACTCTCAATGTATAACATAAAAATGGGCAACGGATACACCGGAGATATTTTAGCCACTGGGCAAGGCATGCTCCCTCTTCACAGTTGGCAGATGTTGGGATCTCACAAAACTCTCTTTATTTGTGAGGGCTTCTCCCACATTAGGCATTACTTTCACCATGTTATCCTACTGTCATGTTGATTTGCTTTACTTATTATTTTCCCACTTTTCCCAAGTACTGCCATAGGACAATTGGCCATAGATGCCAGTTCCTCCCGGATTTGTAGCTCAGCCATCATTATTTAAAGGGGTTGTTCATCTTTGAGTTAGCGTTAAGTATGATGTAGAGCGTGATATTCAGAGACAATTAGCGATTGGTTTTATTTTTTTTAATTTAAGTTAGTTATTTTTTTTATCAGCTCTCCAGGTTGCGGTTTTTAGAAATCTGGTTGCTAGGGTCAAAATTACCCCAGCAACCAGGCATTTAAGTTACTGTAATATGAATAGGAAAGGACCCGAATAGAAAGATGAGTAATAAAAAATAGAAATAATACACTTGTAGCCTTACAGAGTATTTGTTCGTTTACATTACCCCATTTGATAGCTAGAAAGAGTCCCATAAGAAGGCAAATAATTGAAAAATAAATAATGAAGACCAATTGAAAAGTTGCTTTGAACTGCCCGGTCTACAACATACTAAAAGTTCAATTAAAGGGGATGTTCACCTTCAAACAACTAGTTTTCAGATAGATCACCAGAAATAACGACTTTTTCCAGTTACTTATTATTTTCAGAGTTTTTCTAATATTGAAGTGTAAAGTGTAATTTTTCACCTTCTAAAGCAGCTCTGGGAGGGGGTTTCAGACCCTTTAAATTGTTCTAAATTGATACATTTAGTTCATAAATGTTTGGTCCCTTGCTGAGCAGAATCTCTGGGTTTCATTACAGGCAGTCGTTAGACTTGATACAATAGTTGCAAATACTCCAGAGATGCTGCTGAAAAATGGATCAACTAAATGTTGCAAAATTGTAACAGTTTAGAGTCTGCGCCTGAATTATTGAGTCAAACACCAGAGACAGGAACATTACACTTTAAACTCAGATTTTGGAAAAACAGTAAAAATTAAAAATGGAAAGTAATTAAAAAAAAAAGTCGTTATTTCTGGGGAACAATCTGAAAACAACAGAACTGATAAAAAGTGTTTGGAAGGTGAAGAACCCCTTTAAGTAAATGAGATGTTTTGCTTTGTAAAGTACATTTAATATAGGCATGTTCACTTGTAGAGACCTATGGTGCCTTTTTTTCCTATTCAGTTTGTTTCAGATAGTTAGACTTTATCCAACTACTTTCTATGTGTGATCGTTTTTCTAATATTGAAGTGTATAGTGTCATATTTTACATTCTAAAGCAGCTCTGGGAAAGGGGGGGGGTCGCCGACCTCTAAACTGTTAAAAATGGATACAATTGGTGGATACATTTCTTATCTTTGCCCCTGCTGTTGCTAATACTCCAGAGATACTGCTGAGAAATGGATCAACTAAATGTTGTACAATTGTAACAGTTCAGAATCTGCACCTGAATTACTGAGCTGCCAGACTCAAACACTAGAGACACAACATTCAGCTTTAAACTTTTTAACTTTTAGTATGTTATTATGGCTAATTCTACGCAACTTTTCAATTTGTCTTCTTTCTTTATTTATAGTTTTTAAATGATTTAACTTTTACTTCCGATTCTTTCCAGCTTTCAAATTGGGGTCACTGACCCCATCTAAAAAAACAAATGCTCTGTAAAGCTACCAATGTATTGTTATTGATACATTTTACTACTCATCCTTCTATTCGGGCCTCTCCTATTCATTGCCAGTCTCTTATTAAAATCAGTGCGCCGTTGCTAGGGGAATTTAGACCCTAGCAACCGGATAGATGAAATTACAAACAGGAGAGCTGCTCAATAAAAAGCTAATTAACTCACAAAAAACACAACTAATAAAAAATGAAACCCAATTGCAAATTGTCTCAGAATATCGCTCTACATCATACTTAACAGATAAGTCAAAGGTGAACAACCACTTTAATTATGTGTGTGTGAGTATAACGTTGCTCCAAGGGCACCTGTAAGAACAAGAGACAAGGAATAAAGATTCCCCGATCCCAATACACCCAACTATCCTTACACTGAATGGCGGCTGTTTGACTGTATAACGCCCGGCTGATGGATCTCAGCGTAACGCACTGGGTACAAGCGTGAGACCCCTGAACGTCGTATCCCACTCTTCCCGTCACTACACACAGACTAATAAATGGGAAAGGAGTACAGAGAGGGGACACACTATTCGCCTTTACCTACTGTCTTTGCTTCTCTGTTCGCTCTCACGTGTCGACCAGGCAGGCTTCCGTGGTGTCGCGCTGCAATGACGTCAACCATCGGCCTTGCTGCACGTGGCGATGAACCGGAAGTTCCGGAAAGGGGGGTTGGCATGCAAAGTGGGCACATGTTAGAAGAGACAGTGTTGGCGAGGGAGAGAGAGTTGTTAAACCCTGTGTTTGTACTTTGTGGCTCAGAAAAGTTGTGAATTACCGATTGGGCGTGTAACCAACATATACGCGCTGCCTTTATTGGTATTTTGTATCTATAGCGACCTGCTGGGAACGGGCAAATATTATGTACAGATAAAAGTTATTATAAGTCATTAGTTATTATAATGTACCCCCTGCTGTAAATTATAAGAATATTAGAAATCATCGAGGGGTTCTGTGACCATATAAAGGCACAAGGCTGAGTTATACAGGGAACTCTGAGTATCACTCATGTATTATAAGGGATAATGTACCCCCTACTGTAAATGATAAGGATATTAGAAGTCACTGAGGGGTTGTTCTGTGACCATATAAAGACACAAGGCTGCAGGCTGAGTTATACAGGGAACTCTGAGTATCACTCATGTATTATAAGGGATAATGTACCCCCTACTGTAAATGATAAGGATATTAGAAGTCACTGATGGGTTTTGTGACCATATAAAGGCACAAGGCTGCAGGCTGAGTTATACAGGGAACTCTGAGTATCACTCATGTATTATAAGGGATAATGTACCCCCTACTGTAAATGATAAGGATATTAGAAGTCACTGAGGGGTTGTTCTGTGACCATATAAAGACACAAGGCTGCAGGCTGAGTTATACAGGGAACTCTGAGTATCACTCATGTATTATAAGGGATAATGTACCCCCTACTGTAAATGATAAGGATATTAGAAGTCACTGAGGGGTTGTTCTGTGACCATATAAAGGCACAAGGCTGAGTTATACAGGGAACTCTGAGTATCACTCATGTATTATAAGGGATAATGTACCCCCTACTGTAAATGATAAGGATATTAGAAGTCACTGATGGGTTTTGTGACCATATAAAGGCACAAGGCTGCAGGCTGAGTTATACAGGGAACTCTGAGTATCACTCATGTATTATAAGGGATAATGTACCCCCTACTGTAAATGATAAGGATATTAGAAGTAACTTAGGGGTTGTTCTGTGACCATATAAAGGCACAAGGCTGCAGGCTGAGTTATACAGGGAACTCTGAGTATCACTCATGTATTATAAGGGATAATGTACCCCCTACTGTAAATGATAATAATATTAGAAATCACTGAGGGGTTGTTCTGTGACCATATAAAGGCACAAGGCTGCAGGCTGAGTTATACAGGGAACTCTGAGTATCACTCATGTATTATAAGGGATAATGTACCCCCTACTGTAAATGATAAGTATATCAGAAGTCACTGAGGGTTTGTTCTGTGACCATATAAAGGCACAAGGCTGCAGGCTGAGTTATACAGGGAACTCTGAGTATCCCTTGTGCATTATAAGAAATAGTGAAGCCTCTACTGTAAATGATAAGGAGATTAAAACTCACTGCTGGATGCAGTGACCATATGTATACATGCTCAGAAGAAAGGGCAGTACTGTCACACTGAGATGGACTTATCTGAAAAAAGTAAATATACCCTATGTTGCCTGACTAGTCATTTTGGTCTAAAGAGTAGTTGTCTTATGAAAACATTGTTGAACTTGATAGATGAAATAGTATAGCTGTCTGACTTTAGTTGCAAGGCAAACTTGTGGTCAGGGGCTCCAAACAAGAACATCACCGAAAAGGTAGTCCTTATATGTCCGGCAAAATCTGTTCTTGAATTGGAGGCAAATAGGGTGTAAATCCACCACTGAATCTGTAAAAGCTCAGCCCAAAATCTCTTGCTACTGTAGTTCCTGAGACTGGGAGAGTAGTGTTCTCTGACAACTAACAGTGGAGAACTTAAAGCAGTGTTAGATAAGAACATGCTAAATTAAAGTGGTCTGTTTGCTGAAAAGAAAAAACTATGCAGGTCAATTCCATTCAGTATGCGTCATTCTTGAAGGGAGATCTGGACAGAATATGGGATATTTGTTGAGAAATGTAAGGTTATGAATTTAGGCTATAATCGTCTGCAGTTTCTTATACCCTTAATGGGACTAAGGGAAACCTTTACATAGATGTAGCAAGCAATGCCAATCAGCAGTAGCAAGGGCCAGTAATATTCTGTCCTGTATTTAAAAGGGGTTTAGATACACTGGATGAGAGGGGTGTTCTTCCTCTTTAAAAAACATTGGTAAGGCCCCATCTTGAATATGCCATGCAGTTTTGGTCGCCAGTGGTCAAACTGACAAATAAGCTGATAGAGGGTATGGAAATTTAATTATGAGGAAAGGTTGTCAAAGAAACAAATGCATACAGCACTCTGAAAAAGAATCCAGAATTAAAAAGCATTTATTGGAACATTGTCTTAGATCACAAATGGAACACACATCTGGTGTTTTATTCACTAGAAGGTCCTTCCAGCAGGCATGGGAATCCATTTAGATCAGAAGAATGGAGGTTTAATCTTCAGGTGCCAAAAGAGTCTGTGAAAGTGCGAGCTGTGAAGTTGCAGAATTGCAGTGGCAGATACAGTAGATCATTTCAAAAAAGGGGTGGATTTTGTTTAATGTTGTAGGCAATAATGTATGATTTTATGATTTATATATTAATAAGAGACATATCAAAGAATCTTCCCGAACTGGCATGTTCATATGTGTAAATTTCCCTTCAGCCACCATTTTGTGTGACTCAGAGCAACATTTTGTCCTGTGAGGGAGCACAAACTGTAAAAGGAAGAAGTGTGTGAGCATAGGCCCCGCCTCTGCCCATTCATTGGCTGATGACAGCTAACTTTCATGCGAGTCAAACTTCTCCCAGTTGGGCCATAGTGTGTGAATGTGATAGGGGCCTTAAATCAGCGACATGTATTAATTTTGATTTTATTATTAACATTTATTTAAATGGCGCCAACATATTTTGCAGCGCTGTAAAGTAAATGTGTTTTTACAACTAAATCACATGAATTATACATAGAACATATGGAGTTACATACATCACAACCAATACTGTACAAAAGGTGAGGAAGGCCTTATGCAAAAGAGCTTACAATCTAAAGGGAAGGGAATAAGACACAAGGTGTGGGAGTGGGCAAGATCAGAATTAATTGGGTGAGAGATGTTTTACTGTTCGTGGTGTTGCATTTGGTAGTTACGCAGAGTGAGGGTAGGCTTCTCTAAATAAGTGTGTTTTTAAGAGATCTTTTGAAAGCAGAAAGGTTGGGAGAAGGTAGGACAGACCGTGGGAGAGAATTCTAGAGGAGGGGTGCAGCCTTGCAAAGTCTTGAATGCGAGCATGTGAGGAGGTAATGAGAGAAGAGTTGAGGAGCAGGTCAGTAGAGGAGCGTAGTAAGCGATTGGGTAAGTATCTAGAGAGAAGTTCAGAGATGTAGGGAGGGGCAGAGTTATGAAGTGCTTTTCAATGTCAGGGTCATTAATTTGAATTTTATTCTGAAAGGTAGTGGAAGCCAGTGCAGGGATTGGCAGAGTGGCCTGGCAGAGGAGGAGCAGTTGCTGAGGTGTATGAGCCTCGCGGCAGTTTTTATTATGAACTGGAGAGGTGACAGTCTCTGGCAGGGAGGGCCAATTAATAGAGAGCAGGCCCGGACTGGTGATCTGTGGGTTCTGACAAATGCCAGAGGGGCTGCTCTAAGTTGCCATAGACAGTCACTATTTAGTGGTCTGGTGGGGGCTGTTGTGTACTTGAAATGCCAGTGCCTATTCTGAATCCCGGTCCAGGCCTGAAAGAGGGTTACAGTAGTCTACACGTGATATGATGAGAGACTGAATAAGAATTTTGGCAGCATCTTGGGTGATAAATTATGGTATTTTGTATACAGTATGTTCCTTAGTTAGAAGTGACATGATTTAATAAGTCCAAATGTAAAAAAACGAATCCGGGATTGAAGTTCCCCCAAAATCCTAAAACCTAAGTGCCAGAAGGACTTTACAAGGACATTTCTATGCGATATACCAGAGTGTGTTTGTGAGTGTGATTTAACTTTTTTTATTAAAATGTTTTAAAAACGCTTCTGCACAGGATATCTGTTTTATCTCCCCATCAAGAGATTCAAGAAGAAGGAGCCTGGATGAGAGACCATCCTGTTTGTGTTTCACATTAGTTGAAACTCACTTCTTGTGAGTATATAATACCACCGGAAAGCAACAATCCGGATTTATGTTGCTAACCTCACTATCCCTTAGTTACGGACCCACCCATCCCTGTCTGTTCTCTTTTCTTCCTGTTTAAAATAAGGGTGAAAAAGCTATAAATGAACACACATGGCGAATAAGTTAATTTAACACACAAGTGTATGTTCTTTTTGCATCACAGTAAAAAAGTGTTTTAGTAAGGTTTGGAGGACACTGTGGGTATATTTTACTTAATATTGAAATTACTACACTATATAAACTTTCTGTTATCTCCCCCCTCCTCTCTGAGGGATACAGCAACATTGTTTATTTCTGTGATGATTTAATAAGTGACTGGATGTGAGGAATGAAGGACAGAATCTAATATAACCCCAAGGCACCAGGGCCACATTAATGGGCTTTGCTTATCCACCTTACAGGGAGGCTTGGTTAATTGACAGAGACACTTCAGAGTTGCAGTCTAATTAACTTTTATATTATCAATAAAACAATTTGCAGATTCATTTAATCTCTTTAAAAGATCCATCAAAGAATCTTCCTGAACTGGCATGTTCATATGTGTAAATTTCCCTTCAGCCACCATTTTGTGTGACTCTGTGCTCCCTCACAGGACAAAATGCAGCTCTAACTGTAACAGGAAGAAGTGTGTGAGCACAGGCCCCGCCTCTGCCCATCCATTGGCTGATGACAGCTAGCAGACCTGTGAGGCAGTGGGATAGAGAGCAGAGGTTTTCTAACATCTCACAGTTGGGCCACACTGCGCCCACACACACACACACACACACTGTACCTTCCACTCCACTGTATATTGGTATTTTACCTATTAAGATACTAACTCCACATTTATTTAAAAAAAAAAGTTAAGTTTCAGTCTATTATATCACACTTTCCCTCAATTTTTTCCCTCTTTTTTGTGCTCTTCTATTTCCTTCCTCTTCCCCTAATAGAAAACTTTCCTTTTTCATTGGCTCTTCCCTTCTCTGGAACCTGTTTCTCTTGGATTTTCCAACCCTCTCCTGTTCTCTCGGGCTTCAGTCACAAACGCACCACTCCCTGTACCTACCATTCCTTTTCCCTACTCTTCCCCTCTATTGTTTTACCTTCTATAGTCAGGTGGTTGCCATAGGTTTATAAACGTAACCCTGCAGGTACCAAGCTGTTCTACAGAAGAATGCACCCCTGAGTCCAAACAGCAAGTAGTCAGGCAGGTAAGAGCGTCCGTTTCTGTGTATTGCTTGTTGCTATTTATTTATTCTAAGGATTGGCAGTTTTGCACTGCTAATATTAGGCTTTTGACTGAACATTGAGGGTGATTTATCAAAACTAGACAAATTGCACCGGAGCAGGCTTTGGCTTAAAGGAGAAGGAAAGGCTAAAAGTAAGTAAGCTTTATCAGAAAGGTCTATATAGATACACCAGTAAACTCTCAAAGTAATGCTGCTCTGAATCCTCTGTCAAAATAAACTACAAAATGTTTCCTTCTATTGTGTACTCATGGGCTTCTGTATCAGACTTCCTGTTTTCAGCTTAAACCTCCAGGACTAGGACTTGAGCATGCTCAGTTTGCTCCTCTCTCCCTCCTCACCTCCCTGCTGTAATCTGAGCCCAGAGCTATGAGTGAGCAGGGAAACTCAGGGCGGATGTGATGTCACACCATGTGAATATGGCAGTTGCTATCCTAAACAAACAGAGAGCTTCTAGAGCGGTTTACTCAGGTATGGTAAAGCATTCTGCAGAACAAATAGTGTTATAGCTTGCATTATTGTGGCCAATCTATTGACAATAAACTGCTTCTGTACCTTTCCTTCTCCTTTAAGAGCTCTCTGTAAGGGTAATATTAAGTTAAGTAATAGGAATGTCGGATGTTGTCACTGCGTGAATCCAACATGACGGTTGGATGAAGACAACATGCAGCATTCGCATGCGACAATCATGACAGATGCACGCAGCGACAACATCCGACATTCCTATTACTTACCTTAGATTCGGCGCATCTGTAACGACGTCTGCGATTCATCTCAGCACGTCGTAAAACAGAAATCAATTATGGGGTAGCTGCTGTCTATACAGCGAGTACTGTGCACAGGTCCAATTAAACCAAAGTAAATATCAAAGACATGCACAGTTTCTCGCTTAAAAACATTTATTGGTGCATATAAACCACAAAAAATAACATATCAATATTCAATTCACACACCACAAAGCAGTGTCTCCCCCCCAGTCTGCCTACCTGTTGTTAGCCACACCCTCCTGACGCGTTTCACGCTATTGGGCGCTTCATCAGAGGTTTATATGCACCAATAAATGTTTTTAAGCGAGAAACTGTGCATGTCTTTGATATTTATCTCAGCACGTCGCCCGTGTTCTACCCTAAATCTAAGAATTAGTTAACTTACTATACAACATGGGAAGCGGACATGCTAATCTATAAAGAGAGTCAACATTGGGGTGCATTTACCAACACTGGGCAAATTTGCACCTGAGCAGTCACCCATGGTAACCAGTAAAAATGTTGCTTTCATTATTCCACCTGCAAAATTTGATAGGCTTGTATATGTTACTGCCCAGGTGCAAATAAGACCAGTGTTGATAAATGAGTGCAAAGGTCTCTGAGGGTTAGTGTCTGTGTCCCTTCCTCTATAGTCAGTTAAAGGACTTTTTTCTCCTTTGAGTTAAGATTTAGTATTACGTAGAGAATTTTTATTTGTGTTGAGTTCTTATTCAGATATATAATAAATACCAATTGAAAGGTTGCTTAGTATTAGCCATTCTAGAACATACTGAAGTTAAATTAAAGTTGAACCACCCCACCAGAACTGTTGAGCCTCCAGCTTCCAAACCAAAATTTGATAGAGGCCCACATAACACAGAAACCCCAAATATACCCATCATAGTTACCCATTTTGTCAAAAAGTATGGTTTTCTATGCTGAAATCCAGCTGTTCTTCCCTTTCTGCATAATTTGAAATCAGACAGGGAAGGAGGGACTTAATGATGTTACACATTGTAACAACTTCTCAACAGCTTACAGACAGCATGCAGGAACTACATAACCCACAATGCATTGCACTGGGATGTTCCTTTCTTTATTGAAATCACATGTGCAGGGAATTGTGGGGTTTGGAGGATGAAGGCTGAGAACAGAGGTCTGTTGATACAAAGTAACAGTAGTCAGCTTAGCAAAGTAGTCAGATCAGGAGGCTAGGCTTAGGGAACTGTCAGAAACCATTAAAAATCATGAAAAGTCTGAAAATCTTTCAAATGTATATTGCAAAGTTGCTTGAAATAAGGTTTACTTTTCAAAAACCGTAAATGTTTTTGTGGGGTTCCCTTTAACAAAGCACATGGAACTTATTGCCGAACATCTTTTCTGCTTATTCTTTTAAATTTTCAAGGTTGTTCACCCTTTAAATCAACTTTTAGTATGATGAAGAGAGTGATATTCTGAGACAATTTGCAATTGTTTTTTTTATTATTTATGTTTAAGTTATTTAGCTTTTTATACAGCAGCTCTCATTTGCAAGTTTAGCAATCTAGTAGCTAGGGTCCGAATTACCCTAGTAACCAAGCTTGATTTGAATAAGAGACTGGAATATTAATAGAAGAGGCCTGAATAGAAAGATGAGTAATGAAAAGTAGTAATACATTTGTAGCCTTACAGAGCATTTGTTTTTTAGATGGGGTCAGTGACCCCTATTTGAAAGCTGGAAAGAATCCAAATAAGTAAAAAAACTAAAATATATAGATAGTAAAAATGCAGCAAGGGACGGCACTCCTAGGAATTTTAACAAAACAACAATGATATGAAGCAACAGTGGAGGATTTATTAAACCTCCACTCTTGCTTCATATCATTGTTGTTTTGTTAAAATTCCTAGGAGTGCCGTCGCTTGCTGCATTTTTACTATATATACTTTTGACTGGCACCCAGGGCAAACATGGACAAGTGGTTGTGCGCTCCTTATGACTTTTTCTATCTATCTATATAAATGGATACCAATTGATAATTAGCTTAGAATTGTCCATTCTATAACATATTAAAAGTGTAAAGATGAACTGCCCCTTTAATTTTATAAACAAGTGGAACACTAGGCTGCTGGCAGAGGAATGCCTGTTACCTCTTGCACTACTTACTATAGACTTTGTACAGCTGAGAACAAATGTGTTTCTGGGGTATTTAAAGGCCGTTGGCCATCACCACTTAGGACAAATGATGTTATAAGTAAACGGCAGAGTACTGGCCTATGGGCCTTAATACCTCCCTATAATCAGCAGAGTCAGTTTTAATAGAGATATTAAATGCAGCATGATACAAACAGGCCTCTCACTCTAGTCCTTTGTTGTGTCTGTTTCGGCTTACAGAGAAGCAGTCCATTATGTAGGGGTTTAATCGGATTGCCTCAGAATAAACAGGACATATGTAAGAAAAAAAAAAAAAAAGTTTTCTTGAAGGCAAAAAAGCATGTAGCCCAAGTCTTATTCATTGCCCCCTTGAAACCAAAGAGCGGGGACTTCCACGCGGCTTGCCACAGACATTACTTACTGCACCATCGTTTATACAAAAAAAAAAAAAACAACCCTTTCCCATAAACAAGCAATTCTGGTCACATACACTACACCTTTATATATTCCATTTAAAGTTACTGAATATAAATGAACTGCAAATTTATTCACTTTTTCCCCGTGTGTGCCAGTTTCCCCTTTAAATTCCAATTTTCCCCCAGACAGACCTTGCACATTTATATTGCTCGGTACTAAATAGAAAGGCTGTGAAAGGGCCATGGTAAATCCACCATTTATTTACGCATACAAACTGGTTATCCCAAAAACACTGCAACAAACTGTTGCTTGGAAATAAAAAGAACAAGAATATTGGAGTTATAGGAAATTAAAGAAACCGCTCTAAAACTGAGAACTTACCTTTAATAAGCTAGTGTCTCTGGAAAAGGTAACAATGCCAGAGGTAACCCATAACAACCCTCCAGAATAATTACTCTGTGTGTTTAAACCACCCTGTAGCCAATTAAAGTGGTACAACATACAGTAAGTGCTGCCCAAACGGCTGTCACCCCATCATCAGAGAGCACAGCACAAGTCTCTTTCAGAATAGTATTTTTATGTTTTATTATACGACAAAGCGTTCTGTATTAAAAAGAATGGAGGTAGGGTGTCTATCCTTTTGGGTGACACCCCTTTGGCCCCCCAGGCAGTGCGGGGGAGGGACTGGAGCAAATAAAATTAAAGACAAAAAAACAAAAACAAAGTTATTTCCTTCTGAATTCAGGAAGCAACTTGCTCCTACGCACAGGGAGAGTTTCTGGCCTTTGGGGTGTTTGATGGGACCCTGAACCCGCCCCCCCAAGGGAGGGGTGTACCCCATTGCGAAGCAGCAGCACCATATTTATCTGTCTTTAGGCCTGTGCAGTCAGTGACACTTTGCAGTTCCAGGATTCTCCTGTGACATGTATCCTTTGCTTATCGTCCTGGGCTTGGTTTCAGCTCTGCTGAGTCTTTCCCAGGATATCATTTGTCATGTCCAGTGCCTACACCCAGGTCTCTGCTTCTAGTTGGGAATGTTTGAGGTGGGGTAGATGCTCCAACCTCCTGACCAGAGGAGGGGTTTTGTTATTGCTGAGTTATCTGCTGGACAGAAAGCCATATGTAAAAGCCTAAGTATAGAACAGTTAAAAGAGAACTAAACCCTAAAATGAACATCAATAATATTTTATATAGTGAACTTATTGCACGAGGCTAAAGTTTCAGCTTGTCAATAGCAGCAATGATCCAGGACTTCAAACTTGTCACAGGGGGTCACCATCTTGGAAAGTGTCTGTGACACTCACATGCTCAGTGGGCTCTGATTGGCTGTTGAGAAGCTAAGCTTAGGGCTCGTCACTAATTATCCAGCAGAAAATGAGCTTCCCTGGCTGTAATATAAGCTGATGCTACAGGTTTGCTGATTATTAAATTCTGATGCTAATTGCACTGGTTTCTGTGCTGCCATGTGGTAATTATGTGTATTAATTACTAATCGGCCTTATATTGTGACATTTCTATTCTATGTGTACTGTATATTGTGAGTGGGTCCCTAAGCTCAGTAAGTGACAGCAGCACAGAGCATGTGCAGTGAATCAGCAGAAAAGATGATGGGGAGCTACTGGGGCATCTTTGGAGACACAGATCTTTAAGCTGGCCATAGACGCAAAGAATCCTCGATTCGTACAATTTTCGGATTGTGTGTGGAGAGTTCCTACATTTTTCGTCCCACAGAGATCGGTCGATCGGGCAGATTAAAAGATTTCTTGGCTGCCGATAACATCTTTGTTATCGGCAATTGGACGAATTTCAGTGGGAGACTGTCACCAGATTTGTTGGACATAAACTTTTATACGATTGCGGTCAGGGGCAGAACATCGGCTGATCTGTTCTTTTACTACTTTAAACTGAAGGTTAGTGGCAGGTCGGGAGATAGGGAAGTCAGATTGTTCAAGGATTCGATCGATTGTATCTTTGCATCTATGGCCAGCTTTACTGCTAAAGGGCTGTGGTTGCCTTGGGCTGGTACAGAAACCCAAAACACCATGTACAACATTTCTAGCCACTTCTTTAGTCAAGCTTTAGTTCTCCTTGAAGCAGTGCATATATAAGAACAACAATGCAATATGGAGTCTTTACCTGCTGGGGTTGGGGCTCGCCTCCTCTGCTTGCCAGCCGGCTCAAGATGTTCCTCTCAGACATCTGCAATCGCACAGCCACAGGAGGGATTCGCGCAATGGTGGCAGGGAGACGGGTGACATCTGCCTTCATGTCACTTAGAAGTTCCTCCAACTGCTTCAGGACTGGAGAGAAAAGAATGAAACAAATATGTTGGAACCACGTCTGCAGTATTCCCTCTACCCTCTTGGGCCAATTCTGAGCATATGATTAATAGCAAGAAGCCTCCTTAGACTTGTTTAAAGGAATTGTTCAGTGTAAAAATAAAAACTGGGTAAACAGACTGTGCAAAATAAAAAATGTTTCTAATATAGTCAAAAATGTAATGTATAAAGGCTGGAGTGACTGAATGTCTAACATAATAGCCAGCACATTACTTCCTGCTTGCAGCTCTCTTGGTTTCCACTGATTGGTTACCAGGCAGTAACCAATCAGTGAATTGAGGGGGGGGGCACATGTGTCATAACTGTTGCTTTTGAATCTGAGCTTAATGCTGAGGATCAATTGCAAACTCACTGAACAGTTATGTCCCATGTGGCCCCCCTTTAATTCACGGACTTACTCAGATTTTTACACTGAACTGTTCCTTTAATTGCTGGCTGGTAGTGTCAGCCGATAGTGATTCAACCAAGGGCTATACAAAGCCAATAAAAAGAGAGAAGGGTAAACAAGGGATGATAGATTTAGAAGATCGGTTTTAGACTATGTACCTTTGTGTAGCACTGCATTTGCTGGTTTGTTTCCTGCCATCGACTCCTTAGAGAGGTGCTGGTGACTCTCTGCCAAACACTCAACTTCAGCAAATCGTGTGTTTAGAGCCATAGATGGATGGGAGGGGTCCTCAGACATATTCAAGTAAGCTGCTCGCCGAAGCTGCTCCTCTATAACAAGAGCCTGTTCCAAGAGCTGTGGATGAGGAAGGGTGGGAATATTAGATCCACAGAAGGGCACAAGAGAGGAAATACCCCAGCAGAGGTTATGAAGCATAAACAGTCACAATTTTCACAAACCTTGAATCTACGAGCCAGAAATTTGTTCTTGATCTCCAAGAAGTTGCCCCTGTTCACCTCTCCCTTGAAGGGTTCGTTGAGGATAGCATAGCGCACGTCATTCTGGATGTCCTGCCAGCGGGCATAGCCGTGACTGTCTCAAAGCTCAGGAAAAGTACGTGCAAACAGCCTGGCTAAACATTCAAATGCTCAAACCTAATCTAAACAGACACTCAAGCTCAACCAATCAATGGGCACAAATACAAATTGTGTGCATAACTTTATCAAATCAAAAGGATACGTTATGATTCCAGATAATAGCCAATAGTCATGTCTTCGGTGCCAGATCTCGTACGTCTTCTTTGTTACTGTGGCTGCTCTCTCTTCATTCTGCCACAAGGAGTGCAGTTCTGGGGGAAAATAGGGGGAGAACACTAATTAGACTTTAGATCCATATTATTGGCAATAGGATTTCTCCTGCATACAGTGCAAAATATATAGCTTTGCCCCTGCAATACAATATTTTGTCCCTTGTAATCTGAATACAATATGTCAATCCGATCCTTCCCAATTGTCTATATTTCGATAACATACTGAAATATGAGCTCCGGTGCCTTCCACACATTACCTGTAAAGCCACCATCTGCAATGTTGAACATGAACCTCTGTTTTGCAGCAGCAGCAGATGCTTTCTTTGTTTTCTCCTCCGCTGTCTCTTTAGGGGTCTCACCATTCTGGAGAGTAACTTCCTGAACGTCATCTGTTGAAAAATAAAGGCCATACATGTAAACATAGGTTACACACAGACTGTAGAATTACTTGCAGGTTATACAGGGCTACCAAGACTTTTTTACTCACCTTTCTTGTCATCCAAAGTAATCACCTCATCTACTTTCTCAGGCTCTGGTTTCTGGTCAGTTTCCATGGGCTCAGGAGCTGGTGGCGGGGGTGGAGGGGGTGGCGGGGGCGAGGTTCTCTCTTGTTGTACTGGTTCTTCTTTTTTCTCTTCCGTCTGAGCTGCTGGAGACTGAGTGTCTGGAGTAGGTTGCGTTGTCTGGAAAAAAAGAATATAAGTTTGGAATTTATTAGGCAAGAAAGAGGGAATCGGGAGGTGGTACATAAAAGTGCAGATCCCAGAAGACTTGAGGTAATACCCAGGTGAAACCAGACAGAGGGGTTCTGCAAGGAACACTGGCAATCTCACCTCATTATTCTCCTCAGTTGGCTTCACTTCATTGTCTGTAGTTTCCTCTTTTACAGGGACCTCCTCACTTTTTGTACTGTCCTCTGCAAAACAAAAAGGATATACATTAGCCAAACAGGCACTCATGATGAGAAAAGTATGGCAGCCTTATTGGAACTCGCCTTTTGTAATGTCCTGTCAAGCCTTTAAGGGAGTGCACTTTAACTGTGTGCGGCCCTCCTAAACAGACAGAGTCAATGTGCGTCCAGCCGCAGACCCCCAGTAATTCTGCACAGAGGGTAGGCAGAGCCAAGCGGCATGGACAATAAAGATATTTCAACATAAGGGCTATGCTAAAATGGAAATTAGTCTATCGGAGTACTGAACATGGAGTAGTTGGTTCAAGAAGACATTGCTAATTACCATTGCTAGCTGGTGGAGCTGGGGTGTTGGGTTGCGTGTCTCCTGGAGTTGATGAAGTGGGTGTTTTGGGAGAGGGAGAGTCAATCTTAGAAGCCATCTTGTTTTCCTCTGCTTCTGCAAGCTCTGGCATGCTCCAGCGCCCATTCACATGCTCAAATTCCTGTACCTGTGGGAGACAAATCATGTCAGCACTGAAAAAAAACCCAGCAGTGCTTTAGAATATTTTGAAGTCAAATGTACCAGCTAAGATCTGGAGTTAAGAAAAACAACAAGGTCAGTCTCAGACCACCGCCTCGATAAGCTAGATTTTCCGAAATATATAGAAATATTTTTTTTTGAATATTAAAAATGCAAAACGTTACCTTTTTGCGAATCAGAGACATGACGCCAATTCTTGTTAGCACATGCTGCCGAGAAAGACCTTCTCTCGGGACTCCATCAGCAAAAGTCTCCGCTCCATCTGCCCCAGGTTCACAGAGGTGCCGCATGAAGAGGGATACATAAGCCCTAAACAAAATGGAGAAGATTAGTATGGACTAGGGCACTGGGGAAGTGTGCCTAAAGGGCAAGTAAGAATATGCAAATCGTCCCCTTACTTGAATTCCTTCTCAGATTTTCCACGCAGATCTCTGACAAGCCACTGAGTGGTAAAGGCATCTTGAGGGGGCATCCCATAGCGCATGATGGCATTCAGGAAAGCCTTTCTTTGCCGGGCATTGAATCCAAGCACCTAAAAAAAGAAGACATTAGGGCATTTTATATGACACCCATAGATACAGTAAGTGGTTCTCAAACTGTGGCCTGGCTGCCCTTGGCCATGGGCTAAAGCAGTGAGTAGGCCCAGCCTGAAGGGAGCTTAAAGTAAAGAGGGCCCAGCTTAAAGCCCATATTGATCAAGATTTAGGGTAAAAACGATACATACATATTCTTGGAAATATGACTAAACAGTTCCACACAATGTTTTTTTATATATTGGTTAACTTGTTATAAGCAAGGAGGGTCCGGTTTCATTTTGGTCCATAAAATACCTTTGCCCTTAATGTTTTTTGCCCATGACCATACAATCCGTAGATCTTATACCATTTAGTGTGCAGTGTATACCTCTATATTGCCACCAACACGAGCCAGTAGAGGAGGAAGTGGCTTGTCTTTGTCATTCCGCAAACCTTTCCTGTTTGGCCGACGAGCAGCTGTTAAAGAAGGACACATGCCCAAAGGCGTTGAGATTAAAAGATGTTAAAAAAAATAAAAAAAATGGGTTGGAGGGGGACAAAAAAAAAAAATACAGAACCAGATTAAAACAAGGCATACGTTTGCCAAAAGGCCTTACCTTCTGATCTCTCATCAAAATCTTCATCTCCTTCTTCAGAAGCCACAGAGTAATCCGACTGATTATCAGACTGATCATCTTGCCAATCTGGGTTAAGAAGCAAATATTGATGAAATTGCAAATACATAAAGACACAGTGAATGGCATGGATAAAAGCAGTTACTCTAACCCAGTGATTCCCAAACAGTGAGGTTAGCCCTTCAAGGGAGAGAGTGGTTACTTTGGGGACTAGTATGAATGATGGAAAGACTGGAAAGACTCTTGGCACACCACAAATCTTACCCTAAATAGATTTCAGGCAATTATTTCCTGTTCTAGCTTTGCCTTGGCTCAAATAGTGAACCTTGTACTATACCTTAACTTAAAAAAAAAAAAATCTCTAACCTCTGTCCTCTTGGCTGCCATCATTGTAGTTAACTTGCTTGCGTATTCGCTTTCCTTTGCCTAGATTTCGGGCCAGGTCTTCCTGCTGCTGCTCATAGTGATGCCTGAGAAGTTTCTCCCAGTAATCAGGATCTACACTTTCTTCTTGTTTAATAATCTCACGGACCACTTCCTCTTCATCCTGTAACGAAACCAAATTAATACCAACCCTTCAATGCTTGGCATTCTGTCAAAGTAATAGTGTGAATCTTTTAAGGGTATTGTTAGGTTACCATTATAACTTTACCAGCAACCATTCTGGTGGGCTAAGTATAAAACATTGTCAGTGCTACTGTGCTAGTTCTTATCAGACAACAACATTTCGTTATTATGCACAAAAGCTCTCCACTGATCTCTCCAAATGACCACTCCCAAACTCACCCCCATCTCCTCTTCACGGACCACATACTGTGCCACCTTGAAGGAGCTAAGATATTCATTCATTCCCAATTGCAATTCTGGTTCTTCAGTCTCATCCTGGTTCCGGTCTAATAGACGAGCAATGGCCTTGTCATCGTAATGGATGACACTGATATCCTCTCCTTCTTTGTTTTCACCTATGAAAGAATATCATTGATCAGAACCAGTAACTGTGAAAATTATTTGGCATGGACTGGCGAGTTTAAAGGGTCCCAGCAGTACAACTCCTAACATCCAGTGAACCCATTGCAGTTAACTCACCACCTTCTGTAGCTTCGTCTTTAAAAAGCTCCTCTGTTCCAAACTTGAGGATATCATCAAGCTCCTGTTTGGACATGGAGCCAGTTTTTGATCCAAGGCCAGGCCGTACCACCAGATGAGTAAGCATCATCTTCTTTTTCGCAACCTGAGTGATTCTCTCCTCTACAGATGCACGGGTCACAAAGCGATAGATCATCACCTTTCTGTTCTGACCAATACGATGAGCCCTGCTGAAAGCCTGTTCAAAAATAAATAAATATCACAACTGCACAAAATACAGTTGAAAACCGATGCCGGGCAAAACCAGTTCTTACCTGAATATCATTGTGAGGATTCCAGTCGGAGTCGTATATGACTACAGTATCTGCAGTTGCCAGATTAATTCCTAAACCTCCAGCACGAGTAGACAGGAGGAAACAGAACTGCTGGGCTCCAGGAGCTGAAAAGAAAATACATTTAAAGGATAATCCTGTATGGACTGCAGAGATATAGGCTAATCATATTGAACAAAGAGCATCACCAAAAGTGTAGCAGAGGAGATAGAAGTAGAGATACATTAAAAAAAAAAAAAAAAAAAAGTTTTCCCCATTGAGCTCACCATTGAAACGATCAATTGCTTCCTGACGCATGTTCCCTGTGATTCCTCCGTCTATTCGCTCATATTTATATCCTTCATGCTCCATGAAGTCTTCTAGCAGGTCCAACATTTTGGTCATCTAAAGACAAAGCGTGAAAGGGACTTTCAATATGAAAGCACAATACAGAGTAAGGTGGGATAGGTGTACCCCAAATCAAAAGAAAAACACGAATGGCAAGAGAGCAATAGGGCACAGAACTATTTCCAGTATTGTCCCTCACACCAATTAACAGTTCAGGAGACACAGACAAAAACACTCCAAACGGGCCCCAATTAACTTCCACAGCAATCACTTTTGAAGGGTTCTTCACCATCCAAACACTTTTTTCAATTCAGTTGTCTTCAGATTGTTCCCCAGAAATTAAAGACTTTTTTCCAATTACTTTCCATTATTTTTTTACTGTTTTTTCCAAAATCTAAAGTTGAATGTTCGTGTCTCTGGTGTTTGCCAGCAGCTCAGTAATTCAGGCGCAAACTAAACGGTTACAATTTTGCAACATTTAGTTCATTTAATTAGTTGGTTCAATTATTTTATTCAATTCTCAGTATTAGCAACTATTGTATCAAGTCTAACAGCTGCCTGTAATGAAACCCAGGGATTCTGCTCAGCAGGGACAATAACAAATTATCAACTTAGGACAGTTTACAGGGTCAGCGACCCCCTCCCAAAGCTGCTTCAGAAGGTGAAAATTACAATTTAAATGGTCACGCATAGAAAATAGAAAGTCATTGGAAAAAGTCTTTATTTCTGGTGATCTTTCTGAAAACAACTAGTTGCTTGAAGCTGAACAACCCCTTTAAAATATGGCCGCAACTGCATGTTGGCCAATAATCACTTGTACATGTGGCAGTCGGATTGCCAAGTGGCGGAAGGTTTGTTACCCCCCAATGCATAACTGCCACAGGCCACTGACCTTAGGCTAATGCCATACCAGGCTAATTTCTGTAGGCAGACCGTAAGTTGGCATAATTTCTGGGTTCAAGTAATCTTCATTACTAGTACATGTCATTTTTTGCAGACCCAAAGTTTGCTCAGCTTCATACCTGTGAGAAGATCAGAACTCTGTGTCCATCGTCTTTCAACTTGCGAAGCATCTTTTGCAGCAGAAACAATTTCCCAGCCCCTTTTATTAGGGCACTGCCATCATACATGCCGTTTGGCATCTTTGGGGCTTCCTATAATCAGAAACAATCAATGACCAGGTGTGCGGGTGTCTGATCCCTTGCTCCCAACTCCGTTGACATTCCATCCAGTCCCCCCAGCTATTAAAGAGTTCATTAAAAAAATTGTAACGAAAGGAGAGGCCTCAGGGATTACAGAATTGTTCTTAAAGGGATACGGTCATGAGAATTTTTTTTCCCGAAAAGTATCGGTTAATAGTGCTGCTCCAGCAGAGTTCTGCACTGAAATCTGTTTCTCAAAAGAGCAAACAGATTTTTTTTTATATTGAAATTTTGAAATCCGACATGGGGCTGGACATATTGTCAGTTTCCCAGTTGCCCCCAGTCATGTAACTTGTGCTCTAATAAACCTTAGTCTGCTATACTGTAAGTCTGGGTGATTTCACCCCCCCCCGCCCCAGCAGCCTAACAACAGAACAATGGGAAGGTAACCAGATAGCAGCTCCCTAACACACGATAACAGCTGCCTGGTAGATCTAAGAACAGCACTCAATAGTAAAATCCAGGTCCCACGAGACACATTCAGTTACATTGAGTAGGAGAAACAACAGCCTGCCAGAAAGCAGTTCCATCCTAAAGTGCTGGCTCTTTCTGAAAGCACATGACCAGGCAAAAATGACCTGAGATGCACCTACACACCAATATTACAACTAAAAATATACACTTGGTGATTCAGGAATGAAATTTTATATTGTAGAGTGAATATTTGCAGTGTAAACAGTGTGATTTAGAAATAAAAACGACACCATAAAAAGCATGACAGAATCCCTTAAATAATAAGAAAAGAAGGTTCTTTGTATGTACAGATTTCTGCTGATCTGCCACCTGCACATGTGCATTGCACTGTATTAGCACAAATATTAAGAACGTCTTTCCAGTCAAATATCTTTACCATGGCAGCCACGGGGAAGAGGTATGGATGGTTGCAGCATTTCTTAAGATCCATCACAACATTCAGCAATGACACCTGATTGCCACCTCCTCGTGTATTTAGCGCCTCAAAGTTTCTTGTGAGGATAAACTTGTAATATTTCCTGAGGAGGAAAAGGAAATGAGTATGGGGGAATCCTACATTACTGGAGTACACAGGGTAATAGTACCAGGGAGCATTTTAAAGGGTAACATCCACCCAGTTATCCAGCAGCAGTGGGGAACTTTGAACTTACTTCTGCATAGGGCTGAGCTCAACACGGACAATTAACTCAGTCTTCGATGGCATATTCTTGAACACGTCGGCTTTCAATCTGCGCAACATGTGAGGACCCAACATGTCATGCAGTTTCTTGATCTGATCTTCCTTTGCAATGTCAGCAAACTCCTCAAGGAAACCCTCCAAGTTACTACAAAAAAAAGCAATAGCATTTTATAGAACAATTAGGACAGTGGTATATTACACGCTAGAAAGTGGCTTTTTTATTTTTTTTCAAAAGAGCAAACAGATTTTGTAATTTTGAAATCCTACACGGGGCTAGACATACTGTCAGTTTCTTAGGTGCCCCCAGTCATGTGACTTGTACTCTAATAAACTTCAGTCACTCTTTACTGCACATTGGAGAGATATATCACCCCTCACTCTGCACCTCCCAGCAGCCCATCAGCAAAACAATGGGAAGGTAACCAGATAACAGCTCCCGGTAGATATAAGAACAGCACTCAATAGTAAAAATCCATGTCCCACCGACTCCTTCAGTCACGTTAAGAAGGAGATACAAAAGCTTATCTGAAAGCAGTTTCATCATGAATTGATGGCTCTTTCTGAAACCAAGATCAGGTACAATGACCTGAGATGCACAGAGAGCACAACTAACAAGTCATACATAAAAAGGCGTATTGTAGGTAGAGTGATGCAGAAGCCTTTACAGTCACTGGAATCTACAGGTATAATTAGTATCTGGTTAGTATTGATAAATATCTATGATTAAATGCTGAAACAATCAGATTGGAAATGCAAATTGTGAAGTTACATACTTGAAACGCTCTGGAGTGAGGAAGTTGAGAAGATGGAAGAGCTCCTCAAGGTTGTTCTGCAGAGGTGTTCCAGTAAGGAGAAGTTTATGTTGGAGAGGATATCCATTTAGCACCCTGAAAAACTGTGTGTGGGGGTTGTGATTAAAGAGAGGTGCAAGCAAGCACAAACCAATCTATGAGAAAGCTATATTACATGACATGATGAGCGACCAGTTGTCGCTCACTTCATACCTTGGACTGATTGTTCTTCAGTCGATGAGCTTCATCCACCACCAGACAAGCCCAGTCAATTGAACCCAGCACAGCCGTATCAATAGTGATCAGCTCATAGGATGTAAGCAAAACATGAAACTTCACAGATGCCTCTTTCTGTGGAAACAAAATAAAAGTATAAAGAAATGTTTTTCACATACTTATCAGATAAGTTTGTTCTTTAATTGCAGACTCACCTTCATGCGGGATGCCTTTTTACCCCCACGAATGGCATTGCCTTCAAAGGAGAATTCGTTTTCTCTGATGACTGCACGGCTATCTTTGTCACCCACGTATGTAACCACGTACATATCGGGTGCCCACATTTCGAACTCTCGCTCCCAGTTAATAATGGTGGAAAGTGGAGCGCTTACCAGGAAAGGCCCTTTAGAGTGACCCTAGAGATAACAGCAAATCCAAAATATTAAGAATGAGGCAAAAACGACCAGCAGGTAGGTGGGAAAAAAAAAAAAAAAACGAGGTTGGGATTTTAGGATTACCTCTTTATACAAGGAGTACAGAAAGACAGCAGTCTGAACGGTTTTGCCCAAACCCATTTCATCTGCCAAAATGGTGTCAGTGCCTTGAGCCCATGAAAAGCGCAGCCAGTTCAAACCCTCCAGCTGGTATGGGTGAAGAGTTCCACCAGTAGCATCTAGATAGTCAGGCTGACGGTCATACTTAACTGTAGGCTGAAGAGAAGAAGAGTGAATATGTTCATTCAATTCAAGACAGAACCGAATTTTGATCTACTAAATTGACCTTTAGCTTATAAAAGTAAAAGCAAACATTGTTGGAGGAAGCACTTTATGATCAGCCGGAACGTTACTTACATCAACAGCAGGTGTGTCAGGAGGGCGATCTAGCTTTCGAAGCTTAACTTTCTTCACTTTCTTTCCAGGTCGTCCCTCATCTCCACACATCAGTTCTCTGCAGATACGGTAAACACAAAGAAAAAAACTATAAACAAAAATGGACACCGGATATTTGCCTTGCTACTGGTCATGGGACATTTATATCACTAACCTGTGGTTCCAGTAGCCCTGCTTGTAGATGTCATAGTCCTGAATATCGGATTCTTCAGCTTCCCATGATGCCTGATCATATGCCAGATCCCTCCATTTGATTAGGTAATGCACATAACCCTTCTTGTCAACACTGAGGAAGAAACGGTTCATGAATTTTCGGCAAATACCAGGCAGGTTGTCATTCATAAAGAAACTTTTTTCATTTAAATTACCTGTGGTTCAAGACGCGGTGAATCATCATCCACTCTGGCTTAATTCCATACCGGTAGAATTTCTCTTCCATTTCAAGATATTTAGGATCTTTGTTTTTCCTCTTGCGGCTCTTCTCTTCTTCGTCTACCCCATAGTCTCCTGCAGGAGGCTCATCCATGTCATTTTTCCTTTGATAGTTACGGAACATAACTTGACAATGCAGCTCCAGCTGTAGACAGAATATTTCACAGTTAAAGGCTTAAAAATTAAGACATTATCAGTGCCTGTTTTAAATAGTCACACAGTGCAGCCCTATTCATAGGCATTGAGAAGTCATTGGTAGGACTGCCCTTCCCTTTTCAAGATAAAATGCCCCATGTCATAGCAGCATGGCAAGCCCTGTGATCGTGAGATAGGCATTGGTCCTTACCTGTAGTTCAGTCACCCAAGAACAATGCAGGTAAGACATTGCATGCCACTTCACAAAGAATTCCCTTTCTGGACGGCCTTCCAGCGGTTTGAGGGGTGCTGCATCAGGATCGGAATCAGCAGGACGAGATACAGGAGTCGGTGGAGGAGGCTGTCCCCATTTCCAGGTCAAGATCTTCTGTATTTTACCCTTTAGCGGAGGACACTGCAAAACAAAAACAAAGTTTTAGAAACACTGTTGTATTGAATAAAGGGATACTGTCTTGGGAAGTGGATACTTATCCCATAGCGGCTGCAGGAAAAGCCGGTCTAGAGAGATATTTTTTTACAAAATGCACCAGTTAATAGTGCTGCCCCAGCAGACTTTTGCACAGAAATCTGTTTCTCAAAATAGCAAACAGATTTTTTTAAATTTAATTTTGAAATCAGACATTGGGCTAGACATAGTCAGTTTCCCAGCTGCCCCCAGTCATGTGACTTGTGCTCTGATAAACTGCAGTCACTCTTTACTGCAAGTTGGAGTGATATCAACCCCTCCATTTCCTCCCCAGCAGCCTAACAACAGAACAATGGGAAGATAACCAGATAACAGCTCCCTAACACAAGATAACAGCTGCCTGGTAGATCTAAGAACAGCACTCAATAGTAAAATCCAGGTCACACTGAGACACAGTTACATTGAGTAGGAGAAGCAACAGCCTGCCAGAAAGCAGTTCCATCCTAAAGTGCTGGCTCTTTCTGAAAGCACATGACCAGGCAAAATGACCTGAGATGGCGCCAAAACACCAATATAAACAACTAAAAAACAAAAACACACACTGGTTCAGGAATGAAATTTTATATTGTAGAGTGAATTATTTGCAGTGTTACCAGTGTAAAGGGATTCTGTCATGATTTTTATGAGATAGTCTTTATTTCTAAATTAAAGATTGCATAAACTAGGAAAAACAAAAAAAGATACTTACAGTGCATCGAGGGCACAGCCACTCTCCATTGGGTATTTCTGGTAAAGGAGGATTGAGACAATGGATGTGATAAGAGGAAGGACAGACATCACAGCAGAGTAGTTCCCCTCCATCCTTGCATACACGACAGAACTCCATGTGATGGTCTTCTTCTTCTGGGTCGCCCACAGCGTCATCCAGATCATCATCTAATTCAGAGTTATCCTCCTTTGCTTCCCACTGAACACCCTCCTTTTCCTATGACGAAGAGCCAGATTGAGTTTTAAGCACACATCCATATCTACAGCGTTCCCCAATGAAATAGACAGGTCTGTATGGGTATGTGTAAATATTTGCACTGGGGTGAGAACTTGATTAAATTTTGTCTCTTCAACCCAAATTAACTATGTAATTATACACAAACAACCCGACTGCTGCTTTGCCATTCCCACAAATGATTTTAGATATCCCTGCCATACTATGAATCAATGGAGGGACAGCAATACAGCTTGAGAAAAGTATGAAACATCCAAGCGACAAGGACAGCAGAAAGGGCAACATGGAAACAAAAAGGATAATAAGGTGGGCAACTGGGTGCCATGCAACAGAAAGTTAATCTTTCCAGCCTCACAAGTTTTCTATTTTCAATAGCTCAATTATTTAATATAGAATATGGCACTCACACAATGTGGGCAGCTCCACTTGCCCTCTGGGGCTTTGTCCATGTCAGGGTCAAGGCAAACCATGTGATAAGCGCGGGGGCAGGTGTCGCATAAAATAATCTCTCCACCTTGTTGGCAAACTTCACAATAGTCCTGGTGATCGGTCTCATAGCCATCGGCTCCTGCTGCAGCACCCTCTTCTTCTAAGGGAAAACAGTGTTAAAACTCAATCTTTCCAGCAAGAGAAGCTAAAGCTCAACTGCTGAACATCCATTCCTAATGGTCACCTTTCTTCTTCTTCTTGGTGGCCTTAAGCTTCTTCCGGCTGCGACTGCTTTTACTGGTGGAGCCATCAGATACGGAAAGGCTATTCATGCTGCCCTCATCATAGTCTGAATCTGCATCTATATCCTCTTCTTCACTCTGAGGACAAGACATTAGGGGGCAGATTTAATATTTGTCGATTTGAAAATTCATATTTAATTTTTGGGTCAAAACTCTCGAATTGTGAATTATCCAAACTTGATTCGAGATTCAAATTCAGACATTTATCACGCTCTGGCCCTTTAAGAACTCAAATTTGACTATTCGCCACCTAAAACCTGATGAAGTTTTAGGATCGGTAACATTTGAACAAGTTTTAAAAATGTGATTTTATTAATAAATCTTCCCAAGCAGAATTTCGAATTTTAGAGACCCTTGATAAATGTGCCTCTAGGTTTCAGATGGAGTGGTGAATTACCGATTGCCTCCCTCTCATTGCAGGATGGACCATGCTATGGCCCCTCATGAACAAAAAACGAAATATAAACCCAGCTTCTTTCTAATACATGCGCCTACCACATAAACCCATAACCATTTTGGAGGTACTCACGGAGGAACGTTTGCGCTTTGAACCAAAGCCTCCCAGCTTGATTTTAAGAGGTGCCACTTTTTTGGCCTTAGGAGTTTTCTTGGTCTCAGGAGGACGGACAACCTTTGGTTTCTTCCTGGCGTTGGGCCCTAAGGGAGAGACGTTAACAATAGACTTCAGGAACTGCTACAAAACAGTTAAAACAAGTCATAAAACATAATAAACTAAAGTGCCACCACAAAACAAGAATTTTGTATCATTAAAGAGATTGTCATGATTTTTATGGTGTAGTTTTTATTTCTAAATGACACCGTTTACACTGCAAATAATTCACTCTACAACATAAAAATTTCAATACTGAACCAGCAAGTGTATTTTTTGTTATTTGTAATATTGGTGTGTAGGTGCATCTCAAGTCATTTTGCCTGGTCATGTGCTTTCAGAAAGAGCCAGCACTTTAGGATGGAACTGCTTTCTGGCAGGCTGTTTTTCCTACTCAATTTTACTGAATGTGTCTCAGTGGGACCTGAATGTGTCTCAGTGGGACCTGAATGTGTCTCAGTGGGACCTGAATGTGTCTCAGTGGGACCTGAATGTGTCTCAGTGGGACCTGAATGTGTCTCAGTGGGACCTGAATGTGTCTCAGTGGGACCTGAATGTGTCTCAGTGGGACCTGAATGTGTCTCAGTGGGACCTGAATGTGTCTCAGTGGGACCTGAATGTGTCTCAGTGGGACCTGGATTTTACTATTGAGTGCTGTTCTTAGATCTACCAGGCAGCCGTTTTCTTGTGTTAGGGAGCTGCTATCTGGTTACCTGGGGGGGGGGGGGAAAGGAAGAGGTGATATCACTCCAACTTACAGTACAGCAGTAAAGAGTCACATGATTGGGGGCAGCTGAGAAACTGACAATTTGTCTAGCCTTATGTCAGAATTAAAATTAAATATATATATAAAAAAAAAAAATCTATTTGCTCTTTTGAGAAACTGATTTTAGTGCAGCATTCTGAAAAAAATTTCTCATGACAGTATCCCTCTAACTACATGCCCCATGAGTAGAATGGGAACACTGCTTTACAAATAATGGTATACATGCGAACAATATTCTTTTCAAGACCCACAGGAGAAGGGGCAATTATCCTATTTTGCCACTAACCTTTTCCTTCCTTGGTCTTGGCTTTGCGCAGTGGAACTTCAACCACTGGAGGAGGAGGTGGTGGAGGAGGAGGTACAATGACCTCTGTGCTGGCAACCATACTCTCCACCACTGCAACTGCCGCCGCTGCAGCAGCTGCAACAGATGCCCCGGAGCTGCCCTTTAAAGGATTGTTGGTGCTAAACTCTCTCCACTTAGCTCCTAGCACCATCATCATCTTGGAGACCGCAATCTTTGGGTTCTTGGCTGCAATGAGTGGCCTGAAAAGGAGGAAGAGCGTGTAAGTCAGAGAAAAAAATGGAGATGGGTTGGGCAAAAATAGAGGAAACAGTAGAAAGGCGGGACAAACCTAACAAACTGACTAAAGGCTTTGTAGTTGGTAAGAGTACGGTAATCATCTTCAGTGAACACATGATCAATATCCTCCATGCCCCAGTCATCTAGAAGCTGTCCAGAAGACTTTGGCTCCTGAAAAATACAAAGAGGAATTATTAAGCAGGCAGCAGCACTAGTCTCCCAGTCATTCCTGGTTCTGCGACTCCACTCTGTATTTTGGTGGGATATCTGTTATCCAGAAAGCTCTGAATTAAGCAAGTCCATCTCCCATAGACTCCATTTCAATCAAATAACAACAATTTTCTAAAAATGGGATTTCCTTTTTCTCCATTTATCCACCTTTGCAACATGTAGCCTGAATTAGCTACAAACTCCATTAACTTAGTGATGAGCGAAAATATTTCGCCAGGTGTCACTGCGAAAAAAAAAAAAAAAAAAACTCCAAATGAAAGTCGCCCATTGACTTCACTGCATTTGGAGAATTTTCCGCAAAGCTAAACGGTCAGATTCGCCCATCACTACAACAGGTTATGCACATTGGATGCTTGTTGTGAACAAACCTTGGAATCATCATCGTCGTCGTCATCATCATCATCTTCGTCCCGTTTGACCTTTGACTTTTTCTCCCTCTTTGGAGTCATCTTCTTTTTCTTCTTCTTGCCAGGGGTGTAATCACTGCCTTCACTATCAGAGCGAATAGGTCCCCCATCATTATCTCCGTAATCATTACCTTCCCCTGAGCTATCATCCACATCCTAAAAAATGGGTGCAAGGAGAGAGAGAACATGAGTACAATGCAACGAATATTTCTGACCCAGCACCATCGCCGCTCAAGTTAAACAATCCCGACGTGCTACTCACTTCTTTTTTCTGTCTTTTGACTTTGGTGGATTTAGATTCTTTTGCTTTTTTGGGTTTCTTTTTCTTCTTTATCTTGGGAGTCTCCACCTCAGAAAGGTCTTCATTAAGGTCGTCATCTTTATATATAAAAAAATGTAGTATTAGCAGCAGAGCAAGTGACAGTAGTTTTGGGCTCACTAATCCATTATCTGTAACTACTGACCAGCACGGGGTATAAAAAAAATTAAATAAATCTGAGATAGCGGTACAGATTGGTGGATTAACTACACTCTTGATTGTTTTGTAAGATATCGTGTTTTACAACCAAGTCGAGTATTGACCCATAAAGGAATTTGTTTCAGTTCAATTGGGTTCAGAATAAAGACATTTTTCAATAACATTTTTTATAGGTTTTTGTATTAAATCTAAGTTTAAGGGTAAGGACACACGAGGAGATTCAGGGAGATTTTGTCGCCTGGCTACTAATCGCCTCGTCTTTTGAGCAACTATCTCCCTGAACTGCCTCAGCGTTTTTCCCCATAGGCTACAATGAAAAGTTGCCTGCGTTAATGAACACACGGCGATGCGTTTTCAATAGTTGCCCAAAGTTGCCTCAGTGAGGTAATTTCAGGCAACTATTTAAAACGCATCGCCGTGTGTGCATTAACGCAGGCAACTTTTCATTGTAGCCTATGGGGAAAAACGCTGAGGCAGTTCAGGGAGATAGTTGCTCAAAAGACGAGGCGATTAGTAGCCAGGCGACAAAATCTCCCTGAATCTCCTCGTGTGGCCTTCCCCTTAAGTTGAATGTTGGTGTCTCTGGTGTTTGCACCTGAATTACTGAGCTGTTAGACTCAGACTCTAGACTGTTACAATTTTACAACATTGAGTTGATCCATTTCTCAGCAGCATCTCTGGAGTATTAGCAACTATTGTATCAATTCTAACAGAATGAAACCCAGAGATTCTGCTGGGACAAAGATAAGAAATGTATCAACTAAAGGCTCGCATACACAGGCTGATAAAAGCTGCAGACAGACCGAGTCTGCAGCTTATTGACCCATGTGGGGCCATCCAACACTGATCGATCTCGATCCGGCAGGTAAAAAAATTCCGTCGGATCGCAGCCGCATCTATGCGGACCAGTTACGATCCGACCAGCCCGAAATAGCCCACTTCAATGTGGGCATCACCAAACGAGTGGATCTCTACGTCTATGGCCACCTTAAATGTATCAATTTAGAACAGTTAACAGGGTCGGTGACCCCCTCGCAGAGCTGCTTTAGAAGGTGAAAAAATGACACTCTACACTTCAATATTAGAAAAACAGCGACACATACATCACCAGAAATAACTTTTTCCAGTTACTTTCTAATCTAAAAACAACTAGTGGTTTGAAGGTGAACAACCCCTTTAACAAACTATGCGAGAGAGAGGGAGACTTTTCAGGTAACAAGAATACAATGGCAGGATCCAGACATAAATGGTGCTAGGACTTTGTAGCTAGAACTTTCCTCCTGGCTCTGAAACATCTGGTATGTGTTTATTTTACTACCTTTCCTCGTCCAGCAAACTCATGGTCATTTTTGCCAGGTCATTAAATATTTTTGGGCCCCGAATAGATTAAAATGACTGGGCAAAGTGACTATGGGTTTGCTGGATGAGGCAAGGACAATGCCTGTAACTGGCACATACTGACAAACTCTTTTCATCCTACCTATCGCACTTACATTTCTAACTGAAGCACCTGTCCATGAACAGGTCTAAAGTACAGTGCCCAGATAGGTGACATACTAGTTACGTGTAGCACTTCCCTTTGTTCCTACGTAGTATGGTCCTGTTTTAATACAAATTTCTCTGTAAGCTCTTCCATTTGTTCCTATGTATTAAGGTCCTGTTGTTTTAATACAAATATTAATTATTTGCTTACAGTATGGAAGCTACCACTCTGCTCTCTGCCAGATCATAAACATTACGCTTAACCAGTGTTCTGCCAACTAGGAATGCACCAAACCCACTTTGTGGGATTCGGCCGAATCCCTGAATCCGTCATGAAAGATTCGGCCGAATACCGAACCCAAACCCTAATTTGCATATCGGGAAAAGAAATCGTAAAAAAAAAAAAATGTTTTTTTTTTACTTCCTTATTTTGACACAAAAAGTTACGTGATTTCCCTCCTGCCCCTAATTTATATATGCAAATTAGGATTTGGAATTTGCCACCCAAACGGGAATCCAGGCAGAACCCCAAACGGGAATCCAGGCCGGACCCCAAACGGGAATCCAGGCCGAACCCCAAACGGGAATCCAGGCCGAACCCCAAACGGGAATCCAGGCCGAACCCCAAACGGGAATCCAGGCCGAACCCCAAACGGGAATCCAGGCCGAACCCCAAACGGGAATCCAGGCCGAACCCCAAACGGGAATCCAGGCCGAACCCCAAACGGGAATCCAGGCCGAACCCCAAATGGAATCCTGGCAGAATCGCAAACCGAATCCCGAACCAAATCCTGGATTCAGTATATCTCTACTGCCAGCACTGCTTATTTCACTGAGCGAGACGCCAAAACCCTGGTGTTATTTTATGGCACAGAGACAGCAAACCAGATAACGCCAATTCAGCACCTGCACCAGGGTGTTCTGATTTGCACGTGAAGGTCAGTAAAGGTAATTTGCTTTCCTAGCTATTTTAGAACTGCAGCAGGCTGATAATTATGTCTTGTCACCTTGGTATGACTTTAGTGGGGAGCCTGACCTAATGTCCAATATGGTCTATATTATTATTATTATTATATTATAATGTCTAATAAGACTGAGCATTTTGACAAGACTCTTCTGTGAGGTGGAGAAAATAAACAAGTGTCCAATTGTCACAGCTGTAAACATTGTGTTTGTGGCCCCCGTATATTATTTCATGTATAAACAATGCAGGTGAAGAGAGTTCTCGTTCAGCTTCTGCTACAATCCTTCTGGAGTCAGTGGGGTAGAGAATATAGACAGACGGACACAGCTTCCAGTGGCTAATTCATTTATAAATGCATTAAAGGAGTGGTTCACCTTTAACTTAACTTCTAGCATGTTATAGAATGGCTAATTCTAAGCAACTTTTCAATTGGTCTTCATTATTTAACTTTTATAGTTTGACTCTTTCCAGCTTTCAAATGGGGGGTCACGGACCCTTCTAAAAAAACAAATGCTCTGTAAGGCTACACATATATTGTCATCGCTACTTTTTATTACTCATCTATTCAGTCCCTCTCCTATTCATATTCCACTCTCTTTGGACCAATTTGGACCTAGCAGCCAGACTGCCGAGATTACAAACTGGAGGGCTGATGAATAAAAAACAAACAAAAACAATAATAAACCTGAAATCCAATTACAAAATTGTCTCAGAATGTCACTTACTACATCATAGGTGAACAACCCCTTTAAAAATGTGTAATACATGTATACAGGAAAGCTGTTTGGAATATTTTCGTCTATGCCCTTCAAGGGTTACTGTATTTTGGGGTATACTATTAATATTTAGGGCTGGGAATTGTTGTATTTCATAAGGAGCTACACGCGCTCCAGATTTTTTATAGATTTGTAACAATCACGGGGTTCAGTTTCCCCAATATGTACCCTATTGAATAGGGTTGACACCTGGCTGGTATTTTACCAGCCTGGCCGGTAAAAATGATGGTTGGTCCCAATGTTAAAATCCACACACTATGGTGACGGCAATATTCCCTTGCCTTTAGGCCTGTGCTGGGCCGAGTTCCTGCAATTACAACAAAAGCCTGGGAAGGGACAGGCCACATGGAGGGGGAGGGGAGAAATGAAGAGGAGAAGCAGCTCAGGGGAGAGTGACACAAAGGAGGCGAGTTCAGTATATAATCAGTCACTACAGATTTAGGCAGAGAAGCGCCGGGGCCTACAAAGCAGATTTCCAGACAGAAACTGATCCGAGTGCAGGAGAAAGAGGGGGGTGGGGCGGGCCATAACCGGCTCTTCATTGCCCAGGCAGAGAAAGGGAGGGGTTGTCACACACAGTCCCGCCCACAATGCAAAAGAAACCAGCAGCAAGGTAAAGGGGTGGGGCTGCACTAGATGTGACAAAGACAACCCCCATAACCTCCCACTATGCACACGCAGGCTCAGAGAAGGGAGGTGTGTGTGTGGGGGCAGCTTTTGTTTCTTTAGGACAGGACAGTTAATGGCCGCTTTACTTTTCCACTGTGATAAGATGGCCGTGCCCCCAGCACTGTGCATCATGACTACTGCAGGAAGTAGCCTCCCTTTCAGCACGCGTGCCGGCAACTACACCGCTTACACGCAAGCCACTTTGCTTCTGGGGCCACTGTTTACATTTCACATGCTTTCTACAAGCCGCAATCCAGCATTTCCAACTCACCCCACATCCAATAAATATACAACATTCCTACATCTGTATATACACAACTACCTACATACATGACGACAAACCTACCTACATACATGACGACAAACCTACCTACATACATGACGACAAACCTACCTACATACATGACGACAAACCTACCTACATACATGACGACAAACCTACCTACATACATACATACATACCGACAAACCTACATACATACATACATAACGACAAACCTACATACATACATACATACATACCGACAAACCTACATACATACATAACGACAAACCTACATACATACATACATAACGACAAACCTACATACATACATACATAACGACAAACCTACATACATACATACATACCGACAAACCTACATACATACATAACGACAAACCTACATACATACATACATACATACATAACGACAAACCGACAAACCTACATACATACATACATACATACATACCGACAAACCTACATACATACATACCGACAAACCTACATACATACATACAAACCTACATACATACCTACATACAAACCTACATACATACATACATACATACAAACCTACATACATACATACATACATACCGACAAACCTACATACATACCGACAAACCTACATACATACATACATACATACCGACAAACCTACATACATACATACATACATACATACATAACGACAAACCTACATACCGACAAACCTACATACATACATACATACATACAGAACAACAGACCTAAATACAGACATACATACCGACAGACCTTCAAACATACATACATACCGACAAACCTACATACATACATACATACATACCGACAAACCTACATACATACCGACAAACCTACATACATACATACATACATACCGACAAACCTACATACATACATACATACATACATACATACATACATAACGACAAACCTACATACCGACAAACCTACATACATACATACATACATACAGAACAACAGACCTAAATACAGACATACATACCGACAGACCTTCAAACATACATACATACCGACAAACCTACATACATACATACATACATACCGACAAACCTACATACATACCGACAAACCTACATACATACATACATACATACCGACAAACCTACATACATACATACATACATACATACATAACGACAAACCTACATACCGACAAACCTACATACATACATACATACATACAGAACAACAGACCTAAATACAGACATACATACCGACAGACCTTCAAACATACATACATACCGACAAACCTACATACATACAAGACAGAGACAGACAGAATATACCAGTGACCAGCAGTGTTACAAATAGAGTTGCCACCTTTTCCAGGAAAAAAAAATACCGACCTTCCTATATATTTATATTTTTTCCCCCCAATTAATAACATTGGGATCAGCCATCATTTTTACCGGCCAGGCCATTAAAATACCGGCCAGGTGGCAACCCTAGTTACAAAGCACAAGGTGGTCCCCAATTAAAGACACAGAAACATGAATATTAATAATGGATAACCCCATGCAACTAAGAGCCACAACACTGGCTGGATCCCTCGTACAATAGTGATCACCAGGGGCCTTTGACCTGCTGTGTGTGCTTCAGTGCAGCCAGTAACAGGGCTACCATGTTATACATAGCGTGTGCTGAATGTAGGCCCTTTACATATAAAGGACTGCCAGCATAAATCATAAGTGGGGGAGGGGGAGCTATGACGGACATGATATTCAGATATGCCAGCAGCATCCCCCCCCCTCCAACACACAATTCATGGGCACATTGTATGTATAGAGTCTGCAGTTGTTATAGCCCTATGTGATATATTATTCTTCCAGACTCGGATATATTAAACATTTTTACTCACTGAAAAGGGATTCATTTGCATGAATATAGAAGGTCCAAACCATAACCAGCACTTTCAAAGCAATTTAATTCTCTGTAAAGCCCCCCCTTAATGAATAAAAGCCCCCCTCCCCCCTGAACAAGAGGCTACACAGAGCTATATGCACAAAGCCAGGCCTTAAAGGGCCAGGAGTGTAAGATCTCAGCTTAGGCTCAAAAAATCATTTTAACAGACTAGCCCAATACGTTCCTCCCTTTGTGACACCCAAACGTATATAAAATTGCGTCATACTGGAACCCAGAGAGCCAGTACAATGTCCACACCCCAAAGCAAAACAATGCCCAGGCTGATCCCTCACCCGCCTAAATACATCTTTACAAAAAGCACACTACACAGTATTTAGCCATAAATAAAAATGACTGACAGCCAATCAGCTGTGTGTATCATAAAGGCCACAGAGCATAGGACAAAGGGGTTCCTTATACCCACAAGACCTGAGCACAGTGTCTTTAAATGGGTTGTTCACCTTTAAATTAAGTTTTAGTCTGATGCAGAGAGTTATATTCTGAGGCAATTTGCAACTGGTTTTCATTTTTTATTATTTGTGTTTTTTGAGCTTTTTATTCAGCAGCTCTCCAGTTTGTGGGTTCAGCAATCTGGTTGCTACGGTCCAAATTCCCCTAGCAACCATGCATTAATTTGAATAAGAGACTGGAATATGAACAGGAGAGGCCTGAATAGAAGAGTAATAAAAAGTTGCAAAAACAATACATTTGCAGCCTTACAGAGCATTTGCTTTTCAGATGGGGTCAGTGACCCCCATTTGAAAGCTGGAAAGAGTCAGAAGGACATATAATGCAAAAAGTATAAAGAATAAATAATGAAGACAAATTGAAAAGTTGCTAAAAATTAAGTGAAAAGTGAACCACCCCTTTAAGACCAGTCCCAAAGATGACATTGTTATTTACACTACGCAGGTAAATTCAGCACTAAGCCCAGAGTCACATGACAACATAAGAGGCAGCACCAAACACTATACACAAATTGATACAGGAAATCACTATAAACACTGACAACTTTTATTTTATCAGGCACAATATACACAGGATTCCAGTCCTTTTACCTTGATGGATGCTGCTGTTGAGCATCACTTCAATTTCACCATCGCTTCCAGGCGAAGAAGGTCCCAGGCCGGAGGCCATGCCCAGGAAGGAGCAAAATGGCACCAGGTGGAGAGAAGAAGTAGCAAAGAAAAGCAGGCGACGTTTGATGTGGGGGGCTCACTGTTTGGCACAGGACAGGGTGCTGCAAGAAAAGACAAATATGTGAGTACAAGCTCATTTAATACATGAAACCCATAGGCCATGATAACCCCACATAAGCCTGGGGCCTGACTTTGCAGCAGGTACTGGGCCCATCCTAATGCACAGAAGCCATGCTGGCAAAGAAAATAAGCAAAGGGCTCACATAATAGAGTAGCACAAGAATGGGAAAGGGCAACGTGCCACAATAAACCAGCACAAGCTCAATTGTAGTTGAACTACAACACTCCTCAGTTGCCAAGGTATGAGTGGGTTATGAGAATGTACACCACTGTGCTCAATAGCACCTGACAAAGGGTATCTGTAGAGCCACAATAGAACTGCCGGTACACAGGACACACAATATAGATCTAGCTCGGCAAGCGTCAGTCTAGAACAAGTACCTGTAGTGCATTTATATTGTACAGGGGCCTCTGTAGTCAGAACACATGGTGCAGAGACAAGAGGCTGCCTGTGAGTAGATATGGCCCAGCAGTGCAGTCCAGTGACAATATAGATACAGACAGAATGGAGTGTGGCACAGGTAAGTGTCCTGGCCCAGCACAAGAGTCTATAGAACCTGTACCACTGAGGTTACACTCCACTCTGAAATATTCTCAGGTTTCTTGGGTGTCTACACATTAAACAGCATTAGGCCAGTAATGAAGGGCGAGAGATTATGGTTCAGTATTAGGCATTGGGGGAGGGGGTGCCAATACAGGATATTATCAGATCGGTACTGAGAGTCTGTATCGGGCTGGAACTGAAGTTGGGGAACCCATGAGCCATTATTAGACTGGTTTTTGTTGGGGAAGGGGGCAGGAGTAAATATAAGGGCAGTACTGAGAGAAGGGGATATATGGGCCAGTATCAGGCCGGTACTGCTGGGGGAGGGGAGATGACACATGGGCTAGTGATAGGGTGGCACTGAGGGTGGGGGGGGATAAATGGAGGATTTACACAAAGGTCAGTAGTGGAGCAGTTATAATGGAGGGAATGAGGCCGGACTGAGTGGGACACATGGGGGAGTATCAGGCCGGTACTGGGGGAGGGGTCCATATGGGTCAGTATCAGGCCGGTAATGAAGGGATTCACACAAAGGTCAGTAGTGGAGGGAATCAGGCCGTACTCAGTGGGACACATGGGGTCAGTATCAGGCCGGCTGAATCGAGAACCAGAACAAAAGAAACGCCGGGACCGTGCGGTCTTCCGGTTGCGCTCAGTTCCAGTTCCATGAGGCAGCTGCTGGGGGTACCGGAAGTTGTGAGTGAGTAGCCGGCGGACTGCAGGACGGGCACCCCATGTCATCCACCAACCCCATTCGGTCGCTGCGCGGAACTTACACCCCGGAATTGAGAGCCAGACCGCGCGCCCAGCGTGACAGAACCCCCAGCCGGACGGACTCACAATCTCACGAAGTTCCTCAATGGCCCCACAGCAGCCACGTGCCTGCCAAGCCGCCTCTCACCCACCTAAAGCCCCTCACTTACCCGCTCTACATGCGCTGCCTCCAGCCGGTGCCTCTCCCGCTCCTTTCTCCCCAACACACCGGCAGTGATGGTAAAAATCCCGCCCCTTCCCATGCCCCCGCCCCGTTTCCATAGCAACCAGCGCGTTGCCTGGGAGATGGGCGGCCCCCGACATCCCATAATAACACGAGAGAGCCTGCCATCCCATAATACTCCATCTGGCATCCCATAATAACATGAGTGAGATTGACATCCCATAATACCTCCCGGCATCCCATAATAACACCCAGGAAGCCTGACATCCCATAATAACCAACTTCTGCCATCCCATAATAACCTGAGGGTGCCTGACATCCCATAATACGTCCTGCTGACATACCATAGAGACAAGAGACAGACTGACACCACATAATAGTCCCCTGGCATCCCAGAGAAAGTAACACTGCCCTTGGCATCCCATAATCAAAGCTTCCTGTCAGAGTTCCCCTCCACATTGTCAGGTGCTCCTAAATTCAGGGTTCCTGGTCCAATAAACAGCTGCTCTCACTCTCAGTGAAGTACTGATGTACCTGACTAACTACCTGCCTGGGCCCTGGAATATCTGGAGCCCCACATGCTTTATATATAAATAGGACAGTATAGTAATAGTGACATTGCCCCTAAATAATATCCTGTCATCGGTGGCAGACAGTTCTATCTCCATCTGTTCCTTTTATACTTTATACTCCTTGGTACTACTACAGATACTTCTCAGTATCCCTAAGCATAAGTAACTTCTCACTTGCCTACTAAGGTACTACTATATATATATATATATATATATATATTCCGGTAACTTTATAACAGGATCCTGTGAGGCCATAAGCAGACATTTTGGTATAAATCTCAATATCCCTCACCTTCACTCTAACGTGGCTACTGGCTACTAAAGTACCTCATAAATAGAGTCAGTAACTTTATGACAGGATCCTGAGAGGCTATAGGCAGACATCTTGGTACTACGGTACTAGGTATACATTTTAGTATTCCTAGGCTTACCTTCACTCCAACTTGGGTACTAAATTACCTCATAAATAGAGTCAGGAACTTTATAACAGGATCCTGTGAGGCCGGAAGCAGACATTTTTGGTCTAAATCTCAGTATCTCTCACCTTCACTCTAACTTGGCTACTAATGCACCTCATAAATAGAGTCAGTAACTTTATAACAGAATCCTGCACTGGGTGGGGGTGGTGGCTGGTTGGTTCCCATATCACAATGGCATAATTTTATGACAGGATCACCATGAGGCCAGAGACAGACAACTTTAGGGATACATCTCAATGTTCTAGCTTGAACTAGCTACTAACTGAGCTACTAAAATACTTTATAAATGTGCCAGTTGCTTCAGAATTAAATTCCATGATGCATATTGTTTCTGCCAGAGACAGGCAATGTATCATGGTAATTCCTTGGCCTGATTAAACACAATCATGGTTGCCATACTCCCTTATATATGTGCCATAAAGCAGTGGCTAGCACTTCTGCCTTGCAGTGCTGGGGTCCTGTGTTCAAGGCACTATCTGCAAGGAGTGAGTATGTTCTCCCCGTGTCTGTGTGGCTTTCTCTGGGTACTCTGGTTCCTCCCATACTCCAAAAACATAGGCAAAGGATCCCCCCTTAGGTTGTGTTCTCCGAACACCCAATAAATACACAGAGACTTGTATGGCGGCAAAATCTGTGGAGGTCACATTCTTTATTTAACAATTTTTGGTAAAGGACTAGGTACACCCTGACCCCCAGCTGCGGCTCCTACCATCAAACTAGGCCATGCTCCCCTACAGTAACAAACCAGAGAGCAGGGATCATTAGGCAAAGCTCACTCCGTGACGGCCTGTAGCCCATCCCCCTGCTCCCAATCATGTGCATTGATGGCTCTAACCCAGCCTCTCGAATGACTCAGACAAGTCTGATACACACTAGTGACTCCACAAGGGTAGGCCTGCACTGGAAACCGTCTTTTTTGCTCCTGGAGCCGCACTGATGCACCATTGACCAAAGATTTGGAGCCGCAGCTGTATCAGGGTAGTATTGTTGACCAACACAGATCATGAGGGCAAAAACTCTGGTGCCTGAAGCCAATTAGCACTAGGGTTGCCACCTTTTCTGGAAAAAAATACCTGCCTTCCTATATTCCTGCTGTTTTTTTCCTATTAATAACATTGGCATCAAGCATAATTTTTACCAGCCAGGTAAAATACTGGCCAGGTGGCAACCCTAATTAGCACCGCGAGAGAAAATTTCCTTCCTGACCCCTTCAAGGCAATTGGTTGCAAGAACCCTGGAGCACTTTCTTATGGATCCTTCTCCACCTAGGGAGGGAGGGAGGGTGGGAAAGAAAAGTAAATATGCCTTACCCTGGCTTGCTGCCTCTTTAAGTACCCATTCACCTGAAAACCTTCCCCCCTTAGTTTTCTTCCGCCCCGCCCCCTTTTTTCCCTGCCACTAGGTAGCCTACCTTTTGTCCCATTGCTATGGCTGGGGGGGGGGGCAGAGCAGCCAGACCTGGGAGCACTTCTAAGGGGGAAGGGTTGGCCCTGCCTATACTCATCTCGGCCCTACACGGGCCTCATTCCCTTTACAGGCAGGTTCATTGGCTTCTGACTATATTGACCCTGGTGTGGGAATGTGGTGGGGGCCTTAGAATGTAAGCTCCTCTGGGGCAGGGGCTAATGTGAATGATGTATAATCTTTGTAAAGAGCTTTGGGAATGTTTCAGTCCTATACACATAATAGGAAATAAAAACATAAAAAGATCCCATAATATTTAATGGAGATGCCCAACAGCGTCAGGTATATCTTATACTGTAACTCGGTGCCTCCTGGTCTTAGTGGCTACACACCTGCTCACTCCACTCCCAATAGAATACCTGTATCTTCATTGCTGGATCAATGGCAGTGTATCCATTGGTATAACTATAACATTCAGCCTATGGGATGATTCCCTGTTTAGCTACAGAAGCAGATGGGATAGGGGGCACTAAATGCAGCTCCACCACCAGATAATGTTATGTTCCTCTTCTGATTCAGTTCCACCAGCAGGCTCAGTTATACAGGGAACTCTGAGTATCACTCATGTATTATAAGGGATAATGTATCCCTTACTGTAAATGATAAGGATATTAGAAGTCACTGAGGGGTTGTTCTGTGACCATATAAAGGCACAAGGCTGCAGGCTGAGTTATACAGGGAACTCTGAGTATCACTCATGTATTATAAGGGATAATGTACCCCCTACTGTAAATGATAAGGATATTAGAAGTCACTGAGGGGTTGTTCTGTGACCATATAAAGGCACAAGGCTGCAGGCTGAGTTATACAGGGAACTCTGAGTATCACTCATGTATTATAGGGGATAATTTACTCCCTACTGCAAATAATAAGGATATTAGAAGTCACTGAGGGGTTGTTCTGTGACCATATAAAGGCACAAGGCTGCAGGCTGAGTTATACAGGGAACTCTGAGTATCACTCATGTATTATAGGGGATAATTTACTCCCTACTGCAAATAATAAGGATATTAGAAGTCACTGAGGGGTTGTTCTGTGACCATATAAAGGCACAAGGCTGCAGGCTGAGTTATACAGGGAACTCTGAGTATCACTCATGTATTATAGGGGATAATTTACTCCCTACTGTAAATAATAAGGATATTAGAAGTCACTGAGGGGTTGTTCTGTGACCATATTAAGGCACAAGGCTGCAGGCTCAGTTATACAGGGAACTCCGAGTATCACTCATATATGATAAGGGATAATGTACCCCCTACTGTAAATTATAAGGATATTAGAAGTCACAGACCATTTAAAGGCACAAGGCTGCAGGTTGAGCTATACAGGGAACAACTCCGAGTATCACTCATGTATTATAAGCGTTAGATCTACCAGTGGCCCCTGTAACATAGTATGCATAACAGTCTCTGGGAAGGGAGTGTGACTGTGGGATAGCAGGTATAGTAGGGAGAGATGGTGCCTATAGTAAGAGTGGATAATAGTCTCTGGGAAGGGAGTGTGACTGTGGGATAGCAGGTATAGTAGGGAGAGATGGTGTCTATAGTAACAGTGGGATAATAGTCTCCGGGAAGGGACTGTGATTGTGGGATAGCAGCAGAGCCGGACTGGGAGTAAAAAGCAGCCCGGGCAAAAAAAATCAAAGCAGCCCACATGTAAACACACAATGCTCTTGTACTCAGCCACACTGAGTAGTGAGCAAAAATGATTTCCTTTCTCTGTAATAATAAAACAGTCGCTTGTACTTGATCCCAACTAAAATATAATTAATCCTTGTTGGAAGCAAAACCAGCCTATTGGGTTTATTTATTATATTTATTATATTTACATGATTTTCTAGTAGACTTAATGTATGAAGATCCAAATTACGGAAAGATCTGTTATCTGGAAAACCCCACTCTGAACATTCTGGATAACAGGTCCTCATAACTGTATTGTTGTATGGCAGGTGCAATAGGAATCTCAGAAGTATGCATTGAATGGGTTTTGAGAGCAAATCCATGAAAAAATGTCAATAAACTTAGATAAAAATTTTTTTATTGTCAATAAGTGTAGGTAGGATATCTGGTTTAATATAAACAACCTCTAGGCCAAATAAAGCGACACCAGTGATGTTTGTGTGTGCTTATGAGCTAACAGACTACCTTCCTGAAATGAGATGACAAAGAGTGTCCTATAGTTTTGCTTGGGCTGACAGAGAATTGTGGGTATTTTAGCAGAAGAGCTGGACAGCTGCACAGCATAGCATCTGCGCTTATTACTTATCATAATTATCTCATAATTACATCAGCAGGTGAAAACACACACACAATGTGGCCGATGGTGCAGGCCCAGTGGGCCCAGACTACCCTAGTCTGAAAAAAAACACTTTATGTAAATTGAAAAAAACGCTCAGAGGAGTATATCACTTTTTTCCCGGTAGCAACCAATCAGATGCTGTCAAACAGCTGCCAAGTAATTGCTGCCTGCAGATTGGTTGCTATGGGTTACTAGACCAGTAACAAATGGTGTGCCTTTAATGACTACCCCAGTGAGGTCCTTATCTAAATGATTTACAACCTTGGGGAAAACTAAAGGGATACTCCGAAGTCCATTTTCATTGGCTGAGCCCTGTGCATAATTATAAAGCTATGAAGTTAGATATTGAAGACAGTGTTTCTTTAATGGGATTTCGCAGGGCTGATGCTGAGCACACTGGAGCATATGAAAGATAGGTGCGTGAGAGTAATGAACTCAAAATTAGCTTATTTGCATTTTATACGCACGACCCCACTTATCCCTTCTTAATGACACAAAGTTACCCTCTCCCTTGCGACGTTGCTCCCCCCATTCTCTATGAATGGTTTCTCCCAATCTTTAGTCATATGAGAGTATAGAAAACACCACCAGTTCATTGAAAGGGGGGCATATACACTATATTGATTTAGTACATAAAATGGAGAACGTAACCTCAGGATGTTATTGTGACGTGGCGACAGGTTCAGCTTATTACCTGGTCAGCCAGCTCCGCAGCGGCCCCCAAAACATACCCAGGCGCCATCTCCTCCCGTGCAGTCTAGAAATTAGCCCGTCTAAACCTAGCGCTCTGACAAGCACCGTCATGAGCTGGGCGGAGTCAATGTTGTTGCGTCACCATCGAAAGTTGAGGCCATTATTTCAGCAGGAGAAAAAGATTCAATTCATGCTGGTTCCTGGCCAATCGCAGCGTGCCAGCTCAACCACTTGCTAGACACTGGCAGGCACTAACCATCTGTAAACTTCACAGGGAGATGCGTCCATTTCCCTGCGCTCAGTATGTGTATCCGTGTGACGGTGCGTGCTGTAGTCTCTCGCAGCTCCGGCAGGCCCAAGCGAGTTTGACTACAGTTTAGCTGCACAAAACAGAAGCAGCCCATTTCAGCAGTAAAGAGAGCGGCCTTTCGGGCATTTGCCCGATCGGACAGATTGTCAGTCCGGGCCTGGATAGCAGGTATAGTAGGGAGAGATGGTGCCTATAGTAACAGTGGGATAATAGTCTCCGGTAAGGGACTGTGATTGTGAGATAGCAGGTATAGTAGGGAGAGATGGTGCCTATAGTAACAGTGGATAATAGTCTCTGGGAAGGGAGTGTGACTGTAGGATAGCAGGTATAGTAGGAAGAGATGGTGCCTATAGTAACAGTGGATAATAGTCTCTGGGAAGGGAGTGTGACTGTGGGATAGCAGGTATAGTAGGGAGAGATGGTGTCTATAGTAACAGTGGGATAATAGTCTCCGGGAAGGGACTGTGATTGTGGGATAGCAGCAGGTCTGGACTGGGAGTCAAAATAGGTCCTGGCATTTAAAGTACACAGAGGCCCAAACAGCCCCCCACTAGCCCACTTAATAGTGAGTATATATGGCATCTTACAGCAGACCCTCTGACATTTGCCAGAATCCACAGATTGTCAGTCCGGGCCTGGATAGCAGGTATAGTAGGGAGAGATGGTGTCTATAGTAACAGTGGGGATAATAGTCTCTGGGAAGGGAGTGTGGCTGTGGGATAGCAGGTATAGTAGGGAGAGATGGTGTCTATAGTAACAGTGGGGATAATAGTCTCTGGGAAGGGAGTGTGACTGTGGGATAGCAGATATAGTAGGGAGAGATGGTGCCTATAGTTACAGTGGATAATAGTCTCTGGGAAGGGAGTGTGACTGTGGGATAGCAGGTATAGTAGGGAGAGATGGTGCCTATAGTAACAGTGGATAATAGTCTCTGGGAAGGGAGTGTGACTGTGGGATAGCAGGTATAGTAGGGAGAGATGGTGTCTATAGTACAGTGGGTAATAGTCTCTGGGAAGGGAGCGTGACTGTGGGATAGCAGGTATAGTAGGGAGAGATGGTGCCTATAGTAACAGTGGGGATAATAGTCTCTGGGAAGGGAGTGTGACTGTGGGATAGCAGGTATAGTAGGGAGAGATGGTGCCTATAGTAACAGTGGATAATAGTCTCTGGGAAGGGAGTGTGACTGTGGGATAGCAGGTATAGTAGGGAGAGATGGTGTCTATAGTAACAGTGGTATAATAGTCTCTGGGAAGGGACTGTGATTGTGGGATAGCAGGTATAGTAGGGAGAGATGGTGCCTATAGTAACAGTGGATAATAGTCTCTGGGAAGGGAGTGTGGCTGTGGGATAGCAAAAATAGTAGTGCTAGTAATGTAATTGTACTGTTACTATTGGTACTGCTGTGCTATTATCACCGCTAGTAGTGTAGGCATAGTTAGTTAGAGAATAATGAAGGTGCAGGGAGGCTTTCTGGATCTAAAAAGCGATTAAATGCCAGATAAGTGTAGGGGACAGGAAAGAGTAAGTTTTCCTTTTTGGGTAAAGTGTAAACTATTCTGTGTTGGAGAAATGTGTTTATATTGTCCTAGGATTATTATGGGTAATACTTGGTATAAAAGTGGAGCAGTAGAAAAGTTCTTCATTATTGGACATCACTGTAGGGAAAGGGTAGATGCTGCTGGAGATCTGGAGGCAGGAGGTATCAGTTAACGGAGGAGCTGGGACCATGAAATATGAAGGGCACCATACTAGACTAGAGGATGGGGAAGGGCTTTTAGTTAACGGCAGGTAGCTCCTGTACAAGGGTAGTTCTCAAGGTGAAACCAGCTAGACTGTAGGGACTCCGGGGTTGCCACCTTTAAGTTAACTTTTAGTATTGGCAATTGGTTTTCATTTTTTATTATCTGTGGTTTTGGAGGTATTTAGCTTTTTATTCAGCAGATCTCCAGTTTGCAGTCTCAGCAATGTGGTCGCTAGGGTCCAAATTCCCATAGCAACCATGCATTGATTTGAGTTAGAGACTGGATGCAAAGATGAATGCAAATAATTCAAAAACTATAAAAAATAAATAAAGAAGACCAATTGAAAAGTTGCTTAGCTATTCTATAACATACTAAAAGGTAGCTTAAAGGTGAACCACCTCTTTAAGACTGGGTACCTGTGAACTCAACAGGGATAATGATCAATCCAGTTAGATGCATAGAGCACAGAAGTCAGTAACAGAACTAGGTGGGGGCAGACCCTGGTGTGGGCCGTGCAGCCGCCCCCCCCCCTCGTCCATGTGAATTTACTTTGCGGCTGCAGCCAACTCCAGCCGACTGCAGCGCGCGTGACCTGCCGGGGGGGCCCTGCGGGGGTGCGGGCCCTGGCCCAGTTGCACCCCCTGCTCCACCGATAGTTACGACACTGACAGAAGTCAATGTGTTCTACAGCATGTAGAGCCACTCACAACATGGATTTCATATGTGATTGTATGCGTACCATTATCGTCCCTTTTATATAAGTATAATACAATGTTAGGCTGATGGTGCAATATGAGATTTTAAAACTGTCTATTGAATGCAGAAACTTCAGCCTACTTTCTATTGTATTTATAATACCCGAGTGCCATCTGGTGCTTACTATCTGAACTACAACAGCACCAATTGAAAACATTAATTTACAGTGTGTCCCAGGTTGCCAGATCACTGTGTATCATTTGTTTCCTCTCAGTCCACAATTGTTTGTGTACAAACAATCAGGGGCACCATTAGAAATCACCCCCACCCCCCCGTACAAGTTAAAAAGAAACATTGGGGCCCCAGAGAATATTTTTTTTTTAAAAAAACATTGGTGACAGGAGCCTATAGAGTTTTAAAATAATACATTGGTGGCTAGGGGTTTAATAAAATAAAATAAAAACACATTGGTGTTCAGTAGAACTGAACTTGTGGCTTCAGGACTTCAACTTCGGTTCCTTTTGTGGCTTTGGGTCTTTTTATGGCTTTGGGACTTCAACTTTGGCTCCTTTCGTGGCTTTGGGTGTATTCACAGCTTCAGGACTTCAACTTCGGCTCCTTTTGTGGCTTTGGGTCTATTCGCAGCTTCGGGACTTCAACTTTGGCTCCTTTTGTGGCTTTGGGTCTTTTCACGGCTTTGGGACTTCAACTTTGGCTCCTTTAGTGGCTTTGGGTCTTTTCATGGCTTTGGGACTTCAGCTTCGGCTCCTTTCGTGGCTTCTGGTCTTTTCACGGCTTTGGGACTTCAACTTCGGCTCCTTTTGTGGCTTTGGGTCTTTTCACGGCTTTGGGACTTCAACTCTGGCTCCTTTAGTGGCTTTGGGTCTTTTCACGGCTTTGGGACTTCAACTTCGTCTCCTTTAGTGGCTTTGGGTCTTTTCACGGCTTTGGGACTTCAACTTCTGCTCCTTTTGTGGCTTTGGGTCTTTTCACGGCTTTGGGACTTCAACTTTGGCTCCTTTAGTGGCTTTGGGTCTTTTCACGGCTTTGGGACTTCAACTTCTGCTCCTTTTGTGGCTTTGGGTCTTTTCACAGTTTTGGGACTTCAAATTTGGCTTCTTTTGTGACTTCAGGACTTCGGCTCTTCGAGACTTTGACTCTTCGGTGGGTTTGGCTCAGCTTTGGCGCTGTGATGGGGGCAAAAACGGAACTAGAGGGGGGCGGGCCCTGGCGCAGGACGCTCAGCCGGGCCCCCTGCCCCCCTCCGTACACCCGGAACTGGCCGGGGAACATGCGGCGGGCGGACTGCCGGGGGCCCTGAGGGGGTGCGGGCCCTGGCCCGCTCGCACCCCCTGCTCCTCCAGTAGTTCCACCCCTGGATGGGGGGCCCAGCTATTTTGAAAAGCGCAGCACAGCCTGGCCCCCGTTTAGGCTCTGGCATGGTACAACACTAGCCTCTGTGCCCCCCTAATAGCGGCCCTGATAATAATTACCAGTTGAAAGGCAACATTAAGATTATCATTTGAACGCTATATCCTGTGTCATGTGATTGTTTAAGCTTAGCCTTCTCTACTTCTACAGAATGAGTCCTTTACATCTGTTGTCTCTATTGTAAATACTGTACAGCAGAAAATTCTAAATTTCTAAATTTAAGTAGTTTCTAACGGAGCCCCACCTTAAACTGCATCTGTTTACTGCATCTGATATACTTATTTTTTTTAAAGGTAATGCTTTATTTTGTTTTCGTGAACAATAAACATTAACAAGACAATAAACAACTTAAATCAAATCAAAACGTGTGTCACTGGTTTTGACTGAGCTCATTTCAGAAACTTGTCACAATATTCACAGGTTGACAACTCCGTAAGGAGCATTTTGAATGCAGAAGAAATACATTATTCATTAGCCATGTCATTCCTTGGTTATGTGCTGGGTCCTGATTCCCACCAGGGACTCCATACCTTATCAGATTTTTGGGCGGTGCCTCTAGCTTCATATGTGAGCTTAATCATAAGTATTATGGAGTTTACTAGGTTAATCCAGGAGTCTTTTGTGGGAGGGGTGGGCCCAGGTGGGCCCTTATAATTATACCTTTTTTGGCATAGAACAATAGGGCACGGAACCTCAGCCTTGTGTGGGCAGGAGGCACATTTATCAAGGGTCGAATTTCTAATTCATGTCAGTCTTTTTAAAACTCCCATAAACTCGAAATTCGACCAATTGAATTTTCTCAGCTCGGACGAATTGTATTGACCCGAAAACTCAAATCGAATTTGATTTGAATTCGAAAAACTCTAATCGAATTCGATTCGAATTAGAAAATCTCGAATCGAATTAAAATCAATTGTCTGGAAAGCTGCAAACATCACCATGATGATCCCATTGACTTATACATCAATTCGGCAGGTTTAAGGTGGAGAATAGTCGAATTAGAGCATGGTAAATCTTGAAATTCGAATTAAAACTCGAATTGAGTTTGGATAATTCACAATTCTAATTTGAGAGTTTGGACCAAAAACATTTTTTTAAAATTCTAATTCGAATTTTCACTCGACCCTTAATTCTCTGCACTTTACTGTTCCATATAAAGGGGAGAATAAGACGGTTGATTTTTTTAAATGTAGACGTAGGGATATGGGTTGGCGCATTGTGTAGGTGGTATAAAAATTTAGGGAGATAAACCATCTTACTGAGCAACTTTCCTCTTCCTTAGTATTAGCTTTGATAAATCTGAGTTAAGCCACATAGACCTAAATAGCAGGGAAAGTCAGTTGCCCAGGCTGTGCCTTACATCACCATAATGATCCCATTGACTTATACAGCAATTCGGCAGGTTTAAGGTGGAGAATAGTCGAATTAGAGCATGGTAAATCTCGAAATTCGAATTAAAACTCGAATTGAGTTTGGATAATTCACAATTCTAATTTGAGAGTTTGGACCAAAAACATTTTTTTAAAATTCTAATTCGAATTTTCACTCGACCCTTAATAAATCTGCCCCTAATTCAACCAATCAAAATTTATTTAAAAAATCTAATTTACAAAACTTCGGTGAATAGGATCGACCCGAAAAAAAACTTGAATGTCAGGAAGGCTGCAAACTTTACCAAAATGATCCCTGGACGTCTCCCATTGACTTATACAGCAATTTGGCAGCTTTTAGGTGGCAAATAGTCGAATATGAGTTCTTAAAGGACCAGTGTATGATAAATCTAGAAAATCGAATTTGAATTTTTAAAAATACTCGAATCAAATTGTAATAAATCCCTAGTCGAATTTGACAGTTTTGACCATTAAAAAATTTGATTTCGAAATTCGAACTTTCATTTCGACCCTTGATAAATCTGCCCATAAGTGTTCGACTACCCCCAATAGACACATTTTAGGGGAAAGCGCCAGTGGAATGTTAAGGGTAGTTGCCAAGGAAGCCATTACCTGGGACCAAAAGGTGCTTATTAACTGGGCAGGCCCAGATCATGTGTATAAAGTTGGCCTCTGGGGTTCTACACTGTGGACAGTTAACATCATCTCTCAGTGGTATCATGCTATTATACATGGTCTCTGTGGCCTCATCAGGGTGGTACCACCAGTGTAGGTAGTATATTTGGGCGGCCAGGTAAAAAAGTTGAAAGTTGAGTAAGACTAGTCCTCCATTCTCTTTGTCAGCCCGCCGTCATCTTCTCTCAGGCAATTCTCTGCACTTTACGGTTCCATATAAAGGGGAGAATAAGACGGTTGATTTTTTTAAATGTAGACGTAGGGATATGGGTTGGCGCATTGTGTAGGTGGTATAAAAATTTAGGGAGATAAACCATCTTACTGAGCCACTTTCCTCTTCCTTAGTATTAGCTTTGATAAATCTGAGTTAAGCCACATGGACCTAAATAACAGGGAAAGTCAGTTGCCCAGGCTGTGCCTTACAACCCAGTAGGTGAGCTTTAGCCTATAGGTTATTCCAAAACTGTTTCCTTCCCAGGAATCTCTCTGCTTTGCATGAAAATGACAAAAGAGACCACAATGCTTTCATGCGCAATGAGGCAAAAATGTGCACTCCGATACACGACTGCATTGAAAAACTTTATTAAAGTTGAACCAAATCTGTGAGACACCATTAAACACAGGGATGATTTTGACCAAATCATTCCCTGTAAATGCTAAGAGCTCTCTAGTTTTTTTCCATGGAATGCTACAGAATATCGATTGAAAACACAGAACAACATATTATCCCAAGGATAAACTCTCCTGCACTACCCATTCCATCCCCTAGGGGGGGGGGATTTTGAACCCTACAATTAAATGTTAATGCTGCCGCCATCTTGCCCTACTGTTCTTACTATCCTAGTCTTCTCAGCTCCAACTACTGATCAGTGTGTGTCCATGAGCAGTGTCTATAGATTTATACAGACAGTATCTGATGCTTATTGCCATATTTCTTCCCTGTGTTACAAACATTTTCGTGCAATATCCCATAGAGACTGCTTCAGACCTCTGGCTGCCACTGATCTTCTTCAAAAACATGAACTAGCCTGTGCCACTTTTCTTCTGGTGTCCCAGCATCCTCTGCATTGCCACGGACAAGCTCGCGTGTGATACAGAAATACTTTGACTTGTGTATTGTGCATGAACAAGTGCAGAAAATGCTGGGGCACAACAAAAGTATAGTGGTATGACTGCGAGAATAAAAGTTAGACAGGCCTGGGTCTGAAGCAGGGCCGGAACTAGGGGTAGGCGGGGGCGCAATCATTGGGGGGCGCACTTAAGAGAAAAAAAAATTGTATCTTTATTTTTTTTTACTTTTTTTCTTTTTTTGGCCATTAGCCAACCACCTTAGCGCTGTCAGTTTTGAATCTCTGTGCTCCCTCATCGCCCCTCCTTTTGGATTGTACCTTTCTTTGTGAAGTAACCAACCAAAATTACTGGGTGGGTGCTCAACAACTTGATACCCCCCCAATAATTTTACCTTTCCTTGCCCTTTACGGAACCCACATGCTTTTACTACTGATATGCTTTTAAATTAGTCTTTGCAAGTGAAGCAGTCAATTTCTTTTTTTTTAATTTTTTTTCCTTCTTGATTGCTTTACAACACTTTTAGCACTTATAGATCCCCAGGGTCAGACTGGGCTGGCAGGACACCGGGAAAAAAACCCGATGGGCTCCGGCCCTCTTGGGCCCCTGCAAGTCCAGGCCTGCGCCCCCGGCTGCCCCATAAGGACATGGGTGAGTGCAGTGCGTCTTTTGTGCATGCGCATCGCATGCGCCGTGAGTATTAAAGTTGAGAGGTAGCCCTCATGGACTGCAAGGTGGGCCCTTGTTTTACAGCCCCGATGGGCCCCTAAAGCTCCAATCTGACCCTGTAGGTCCTAAATCATACATCTGTCCCACCTACTTTGTAGCTTTTTTTTCTACTGGTTTCCCCTTCCTTACTGTTAACTTCCATACATCTAACTGTTCACCTTTAAAGGAGAAGGAAATAAGCTTTATCAGAAAGGTCTATATAAATACACCGGTAAACCCTCAAAGTAATGCTGCTCTGAGTCCTCTGTCAAACAAAACACAGCATTTCTTTCCTTCTATTGGGCTTCTGTATCAGACTTCCTGTTTTCAGTATAACGCTCCAGGGCTAGGGCTTGAGCATGCTCAGTTTGCTCCTCTCTCTGCTGTAATCTGAGCCCAGAGCTGTGAGTGAGCAGGGAGAGACTCAGGCAGGAAGTGATGTCACACCAAGCTAATATGGCAGCTGCTATCCTAAACAAACAGACATTGTCTACAGCTGTTTACTCAGGTATTGAAAAGCTTTCTAAAGAATAAAAATTGTGTTCTAGCTAGCACTATTGTGGCTAATCTATCAGCAATAAACTGTCTTGGTTTCCTTCTCCTTTAAATTAACTTTTAACTCTAATGAATGTGTGGCCTTTTAACTGTGGGGTGGGATCTGGGGCCGGGCTGGGGACCAGAAAATTTTGTTGTACAGGGCCCCGTGACTTCTGATGGCAACAATGAGTAAAGGAATACAGTAGAGGATCATGATTGTACTTATATGAGTTAAAACATGTGTTAAGGTTGGGCACACACTGCATTCACTCTGCCATCACTCAACTCAGGCCAATTAGTAGGACCTTGTGCTCCTGACAGTTTATATATATATATATATATATATATATATATATATATATATATATATATATATATATATATATATATATATATAGTCAAATACAAGAGTCCTCTGCACTCAACCCATTATCAATATATTTAAGACAGCGACATTTTGTGCATACTGCTACTAAAAAATGCCTTACCCTTTAAACAAAACAGGGATTGTTTGTCCATATATTGCAATATATTTAAGCTGGCCAACTACGTCAACCCATATCTGGCCAGTCCTATGCTCAATTTTATCTGATTCATTAAGAATTCTATTGCTTCATTATACATTTTACATTATGTATATATATATCCCTCTGCTAACAGGCAATGAACTGTTCATAATACCAGGAACTTGGGAACAAAGCGATGCAATAACATAAAATACAGAAAAATACATTTATAATACATTAGTGGAATTAAAGTGTCAAAAGCAACGGCACCCTTGATAGAGGTTTGGATATAAACAATACATATCACATGGCGACAGCAGCAGTTATTAAATGCACAGATATTTAAGGAAGTGCTATATATCTTATTCTGCCTATCAGGACCGCCATCAGAAATCACAGGGCCCCATATGACAAAATTTCCTGGGCCCCCTGGGCTGTGCCCACCGCAAGCCCTACCTACAGGTCCGCCCTCCCCACCCCACAGGTCTGCCCCCCACCACACAGTAAAAAAACAAAAAAAATATTGGTGACTAGGGTTCCCACATGTTAATAAAAAATAAAAAGATATTGGTGGTCAGGGCCCCCCATAAAAAAACGTTTGTGTCCTGGGCCCCCCCATTAAAAAATATTGGTGGCTAGGACCCCACATGAGAAAAAAAAATTGGTGGCCAGGCCCCCCCCCCCACCATGTTGGTGGCCAGGGCCCCTTAAACGTCCATGCCTTTGCGAAGTCAGCAGCTCTCAGAAAGATGGGGGGCCGGCTAATCAAGTAAGTGTGGCGTGGCTGGGCCCCCCTTACCCTCGGGCCCCCTACAACTCTCCCCCCTGTCCCCCCCTGATGGCTGCCCTGCTGCCTATACATACATGTCAGTTATAGTGGCTAGGAGTCTCTACCATAAACAATGTGCGTGCGGGGCAGGCTGAGGGGAATCTTCACCCTGCTCTTCCTGCTGTGCCTCATTATACAGATTTATGATGGGCTGATGGAGAGTACTGTAGAACAAAATGGCTTCCTCCTGTCTGTTGAGAAATGCAGCACAGCGGGTCACTTCCTTTAGTGCTTGTTGGTCCAGGAAGTGGTCCTGGAAAGCCACAGGTTTCAGATCCCCTGCTCTGACTGGCAATTATCCCAAACTAACACACACAAACCAGTCCTGGTGCTGGTGGCAGTTAAAAGGATTTCAGCACATTTTGGATCCATAATCCCACTCTTCTGTCATTGTGGTTGGGACATAAAAAAAAACCTGCTCCTGTACAACTTAAAGGGGTTGTTCACCTTTAAATTAACTGTTAGTATGATGTAGAGAGTGATATTCTGAGACAATTTGCAATTGGTTTTCATTTTTTATTATTTGTGGTTTTTGAGTTATTTAGCTTTTTATTCAGCAGCTCTCCAGTTTGCCATTTCAGCAATCTGGTTTGCTAGGGTCCAAATGATTTGAATAAGACACTGGAATAGGCCTGAATAGAAAGATGAGTAATAAAAAGCAGCAATTACTATACATTTGTAGCCTTACAAGGCATTTGTAATTGTGAGAGCAATTAATTAAAAAAACTATAAAAAAAAAAATAAACAATGAAGACCGATTGAAAAGTTGCTTAGAATTAGCCATATAACATATGAAAAGTTACCTTCAAGGTGAATCATCTCTTTAAAGGAAAAGTAACGTCAAAAAATGAAATGTTTGTAAGTAATGAATAAATAATGTAGTGTTGCCCTGCACTGGTAAAACCGGTGTGTTTGCTTCAGAAAGATTATTATAGTTATATATAAACAAGCTACTGTGTAGTCATGGGGTTAGCCATTCAAGCACAAGACAAATAGTAGATACCAGATAAGCTCTGTAGAATCCCATTGTATACTACAGAACATATCTTTTATCTGCTGTGTAACCTGTGCCTTTTCTCCCTTTTCAGCTTTGAATGGTTGCCCCCACAGCTACACAGCAGCTTGTTGATATATATATATATAAACAATGAATAGTGATGTCATCAGTTATAAACGGTGAGTAGTGATGTCATTTTTGTCACATGACTTAATAAATAAAGTACCCCTTGTTGGACAATATGAGGATATTAGAAGAATCTTGGAGTTCCATGACCTGTATATATATCTTTACTTCTCCTTTAAACATGAGCTATTGATAATTTGTACTTTAAATTCACATGACGTTATGGGTCTGGGTTCGGAGCGCCTCGAAATTAGGAAATCCCATTCCTGTTCCTAAAAAAAGACCATTGTATTTATTATTGGTTTACAAAACAGATAAGTGCAGTTGTCTGAGGCAGAGTTTCATTTCTTCAAATCAAGTGTGGGAGGAGGAGAAGGTATTTAGTCAGAGTTTCCCTCCCAGTGAAATTCCCCAGTATGGTGAACCCCCCTCTCATTCAAACAGACTGTAACGCTGAGGGGGAGGTGGGACCAAACAGAAGTAATTCAGGGTAACATAATACAGAGTGAACAAAAAACCTTAATGGGGTGGTTCACCTTCACGTTAACTTTTAGTATGTTATAGTAGGGCTAATTATTAGCAACTTTTTAATTGGTCTTCATTATTTTATTTTTATAGTTTTTTTAATCGTTTGCCTTTTTCTTCTGACTCTTCCCAGCTTTCAAATGGGGGTCACTGACCCCCATCTAAAAACAAATGCTCTGTAAGACTACAAACTTTATTGTTATTGCCACTTTTTATTACTCATCTTTCTATTCAGGCCTCTCTTATTCATATTCCAGTCTCTTGTTCAAATCAATGTATGGTTGCTAGGGGAATTTGGAACCCTAGCAACCAGATTGCTGAGTTTGCAAACTGGAGAGCTGCTGAATAAAAAAGCTAAATAAGTCAAAAATAACAAATAATAAAAAACATGAAAACCAATTGCAAATTATCTCAGAATATCACTCTCTACATCATACTAAATGTTAACTCAAAGGTGAACAACCCCTTTAAAGGAAAAGGAAAGTCATACCCCATACCTCACAACTGTCCCGTTTTTAGAGGGACAGTCCCTTTATTGACAGCTCAACCTGCAGTCCTTCATTTGTACTGGAAAGTCCAGTTTTTCTCTGTACTGAACAGCCAGAAAAAAGAAACAATGTTTCTAACTTAATTGGCTTTTAGCAGAGAGACCAGAACAGCCACAGCTGCTTATAAGATACTTTTGTAACAATATCAAGATAAGGAAATAAGTAATTGTAACAATATATGATAACAGGTCCCTTGGGAGAAGTTAGACTCACAGCTTAAAGGGCAATTCACCTTCATTAGCAAAACTGTAATAACACAGAAATATGTTCAAACGTTCATAACCTGCCAAATTTTGTAAAATGAACATGGTAATTAGTGGGCCTGGCCAAAAAAAATCCCGGCACCACGCACAACTTTTTTGTCCCTCTTTTTATTCCCAAAATGTTGGGATGTATGATATTCCACTTGGGGGTGCAATCATCTTCCTTCTTCTTCTTTCTTCTCGCGGCTGCGAATGCGCAGTCGAGCAAAATGCCAAAATTTTACTAAAACTTTGTCTATTTCATTCTACTGTGCATGCGTCTGCCCTGGGGAAATTTTAAGAAAGAGGCGGAGGAAGATCGATCCGTGGTGCTCGCTGGAAGAACCCCCAGACCAGTTTTCTGCTGATGGAGCACCGGCCCCAGGTTTCAGGTAAGTAAATATAATCATTTGGGGGTGCCTAATAGGGATTTGCAGGCCAGCCTGATACACATGGGACCCATGGGTTTGGGCCGACCTCGCTCTTCTCCTGCTCTCCCCGCCAGCCACCTTCAAATATTGGCTTCCGACTTCCAGGTTCTTTTTTTTATAGCCGATGCATCTGCTCACCCCGGAGGTCAAGCTCGGGCAGGCGTGGGTGGAGAGAGCTTGGGTGGAGGGCATTTGCGGGTCGGAGGAAATCCCGACCCGCACATCAGTAGTGCCTGACATTTGGCACCCCCCCAAGTGGGATATGACTTTCCTTCTCCTTTAAACCCACCCATGTGCAGTATCCCATTAAGGCAGAGGTTCCCATACTAAGGAGGTGTCCCCCTATTATCCTAGGTGCCAGCCTGAATATCATTAGAGATGTAACTACAGCAGGAACACTGCCTTGGACCCTTTTTAAGAAACAGAGGGACACAATTGATATTTGCTCATCTCCTTGCAAATCTCCTTGCACAATTCCTTAATTAATGATTAATCAATTTCCCGGCTATATGAGGCCTTTCTATGTGTGTATAGTATATAATTACAACCCCAAAGATCCTAAGTTTCCAGGTCCCTATTTGATCTCATTGTTACCAAATCTAGATTAAAAGACCTTGGCACAAGGTTAGAAATGTTATAATCCCAAATATAAAAATATAAAGAAGGCCCAACATACATGGACAGATTATAATAAATGGCGAACAGGATCATTAATTAGGAGGTATCATTAATTAAGGGACATTGCCAAACCAATATTATCATTTGCTATAAGTTATCATTGGATAGGAAAGTGTAATGAGTATTTACCGTCAGTATCATGAGTAATGTCAGTATTAAAGTGATACTGGGCCTCTGCTACCACAAACTGCTTGTAACCTGCTCCCACACACCTCTGTGCCCTCATAGAAATCAAAAGTGGGTTTGTTGAATCATCTAATTATCTTTAATAAATAGTATGGTATGTACCCATGGTTTAGTGTGTGCCCAGCAAGGTGCATCTCTGCATATATGCATTTATTATCTATTAATGGAGCGGACACTTGGGTTGTCATCTCTGTAGGGAATATAGGCCATTGCTATCTATTGTTGTCCTTCTAAAGTCCTAGAGATATCTATGGGTATATGTTTATTATATAAACAACTAAAAAGATGTACATATGGGATGACGTGTGGATCTATTGGAATGATCTCCAAATGAGAGTCTCTGGTCACCTGTCAAATACACTTTCAGGTTCAAGGTTCTGATTGTCCTTCCTGGGTTGCTCTTTTCCGCAACAGGACTTTGTGGGGCTTGAACAGAACTGAAAGTGATAATTGGGCTTTTTGGGGGAAGATGTGTAATGAGCCCTCTGGTGCCCAAAGATTTATGATGTTTGGGACTAAGAGAGCAGCCCAGGAGCAGGATGTACAAAGAACCAGAGCTCTGTACCAGTATAGAATATGTAGATTGGATGTATTTACTCGGGTGGAGCCAGTGGGCTTATTTAAGTGCAAGTGGATTTATCCAGTAAAAACTTGATATTTAGTAGAAAGTAGTAACATTTTAACCATTAAAACGGAGATGCTGAACTAAACAAACTAAACAGTCATGGACAGCAAGTTATTGCCACTCTAAGAGCCCTCATATCTCTGGCAGTTTGCGAGGTACCTACTAACATGACATGGTTATTGAAATGCAGTATCATTATTATAATCAGTGGAGCTGTAGGCATCTCCAAGCACCAGCTACTGCAGTCCCAAATACAAACTGACCTGACAACCATTCATATTAAGGGTCATCCAATGATTTGGGCAATGGCAGTAGATGCCCTGCTGGGCCTGTGGCTTCTTTCTATAATAAAACGTTCTGCCAGGCCACGACCAGTGTAAGAAGAGCACCAAATAACATTCCTTGGAGGTTGTGCTTCCACAGTTCTGCCCTCAACATACTCAGATCTCGGATTCCTCGATCAGTTTTTTTCCCACTTTAGCATTGGTCTCATTTGTTTTTAGCTTAGAGTCTTCTGTGGCCCTTGAGATAGTTCTGGGACTTGGCTTTATAGAAGAGTCATTGCTGGAAGTCCATTTAGTCTCTTGACTGGCGATGGGTTTCGGCTTCTTTTGGCCACTCATCCTGCTCAGAGTCCTTCGGAAGCCCTCAGTGCTAAAGTAATAAATCAAGGGGTCCAGGGCACAGTTAGTGCTGGCAAAAAGCACAGTCACCGAAATAATTTTCTTCAAGGTTGGTTTTATATTCCATGTATCTTCCACAAGTTTGGCCCTTAGAAGTCCATAGCCCACAAGTGTTGTGTTATACGGGACAAAGCAGAAGAGGAAGATGGCAAGGTTGAGGCACAGAAGTTTAATAGTTTTGCCATGTCTTCCCTGGCCTATCTCCTGGGCCCGACATAACTCCACAAATACATGGCATGAACAATACAGCACGGCTGTTAGTGGCAACAAGAATCCAAGAACCTCAGCCACCACTAGTAGAGGCAAAACTGCTTTGTCCCACATGTTAAAAGCCTCAAAACAACGGGACACCTGTAACCCATCCAGTAAGCAATCAGAAGAAGTGTGTACAACGGCCGCAGGGACCGACCCACCTATTATCATTAGCCAAACGGCCACACAAGTTAATCGGGCAACCTTGCGCCGACGCAGATGGCGAAATCGCAGGGGATGCACAATGGCCAAGTATCGGTCCACGTTAATGCAGAGCAGGAACAGGCAGCTGCCGTACATGTTGATGTGGAAAATGGAGCCAGCAAGACTACAGAGAAAAGATCCAAATGGCCAGTGGTGATTGGCATAGTAGTAAATCCTCAGTGGCAGGGAAAGTGAGAAAAGCAAGTCGCTGAGTGCCAGGTTGCACAGAAAGATGCCCACCACACTCAGCGGTCTCATAAACCGAATGAATACATACAGGGAGACGCCATTCAGTAGCACCCCAACTGGCATCAGTAGGCTGTATCCCACCAGGAGCAGTGTAAGCGATGATGGAGAGGAGTGATTATAACAGTTCTCCAGATCAGGTGCATTTGGGGAACATGTGGAATCCTAAAAATAAAATACAGAATATGAGGTTCAGAGCAAAGCTGCATTTTACAGGGCCCTACATGTGTCTATGTGCCTGTGGGTAGGATGCTGTATGCACTGGCAGGGTGTTGTGGATATCTAACAAAGCCAGTTTTTTTTACTGTGTTCCAGTATTAGCTTCCCTATACATCACAGGGTTCTAAACTGTGGGGCTGGTCCCACTAAGGAGGCACAAAGAAGGGGGTGCAGTAAAATCAGGCTGGGTATCCCTGGAACTATAGCAGGGTGACTGTTACCCCAATGTTTCTATATATCTGTAACCTTGTTATGAGCTAAGGGGGCCCAGTCTGAAGGTCAGTTAGGGGGAGATTTGGGGTGAGTGCTTATTTGTACCCTGGGTACCCCTGGAACTATAGCAGGGTGACACCCCAATGTTTCTATATATCTGTAACCTTGTTATGAGCTAAGGGGGCCCAGTCTGAAGGTCAGTTAGGGGGAGATTTGGGGTGAGTGCTTATTTGTACCCTGGGTACCCCTGGAACTATAGCAGGGTAACTGTTACCCCAATGTTTCTATATATCTGTAACCTTGTTATGAGCTAAGGGGGCCCAGTCTGAAGATCAGTTAGGGAGAGATTTGGGGTGAGTTCTTATTTGTACCCTGGGTAACCCTGGAACTATAGCAGGGTGACAACCCAATGTTTCTATATATCTGTAACCTTGTTATGAGCTAAGGGGGCCCAGTCTGAAGATCAGTTAGGGAGAGATTTGGGGTGAGTTCTTATTTGTACCCTGGGTACCCCTGGAACTATAGCAGGGTGACAACCCAATGTTTCTATATATCTGTAACCTTGTTATGAGCTAAGGGGGCCTAGCCTGAAGGTCAGTTAGGGAGAGATTTGGGGTGAGTTCTTATTTGCTGCCTTGGGTACCCCTGGAATTATAGGAGGGTGACTGTTACCCCAGCCTGAAAGGCAGAAATGGGTTACAGAGAGACAGGGCAGGAAAATGATATGGAAACACCAAAGAGTAGAGCAATACACATGGCAGAATAGAATGCAGGGAGAGAATATAAGTAATAGTCAATTTGGTAGTTCTTACCTGCGACTCGTTGCTTGTTGTCATTGTTTTATTTGAGATCACAGTCCGTTGTGCTGTAACTTGTTGTGCGCCTCTCCCTCTGTGCGTGACTAGAGGTGTGTGTTTCTCCCCTCTCCCAGTCTCAATCACTGCAGTTTGTGTCTGTGCGACACACTTGGTATCAACGCTTCTTCTTCTTGTGTCTGGCATGTGTAGTATTTAGAGTGTGAGCGTGCGCTTCCTGTGTGTGTTACACACTTGTTCCTCTGTCATATCACCTTAACAGGGCTTTCCTGCTGCTCTCTGACTTTCAGTGAGTGCCTGAAGGTCTCATGAACTTTGTCCTGTACAATTGGGTGTTGCACTGATATTGAGCCTTATGCGGCAGTGATTCCCAGGCTGATACTGGCCTATATCACTCAGTCTAATGCATGCAACCTCAGTGAATTCTCTCTTCTCCCTCCCCTGCTTCCATTCTTTCCATTCACTCCTGTCCCCGCCCTCTGCTTTTATTCTCATTATTCAGACTCTATCCTCCTCATTCCCCATCTTTATTGTTTGGCCACCTGTCTAAACTTTCCTCTCACAACTCTAGTTCTTTTCTGTCTTAAGAACTTTTGTACCCCAAGGGAAATGTCAGAATATAATGACATCTGCACCAATAGATTAGCCCAGAGCAACCCATTAGCACTTATCATTGACGGGTCTCCAGCATGTATGGCTAGCTCACTGCTGATTGGTTGTTATAGTTTACTGCAATGTTGTGTGCTTCAGCATATTTATATTAGTTGTTATGGGTTACTAAACTGGGACAAATTGCACATTTTATTACATTACCATGATGATTTAACTTCCCCTTTGATTTCAGACAATCTAATTGCAAAATACTCCCTACTCCCTGTACTGAGCTTTTTTATATATGCATAGGACTCCTCCCTTGGTTCCCAAACCTTTCTCATGCTGCAACTTGTCTATGGAATTCCGTGTTATTCTGTAGTTTTCATTCCCTCTCCCACAGAACTAAAAAAATATTGATTTAGTACTGTTACAGATAGGATGTGTGCCCACTGTGCCAGTCCATTCTGTCAGCCGTAAATAGGTTTGCTGCTTCAACCATTTAATACTGCTACATCCACATCTTGCATGTTTTGCTGGCAATTGTTTTAGATGCATGCTGCATGGCTATACATAAATCAGTTCAGTCTGCAGCATGCACATAGATTAATTGATAACTAGCCATGCAGAATGTGTATACAATATGAAAGGGGTGAGGTGGCCACCCTACCCTTAAAGCAGGGCAGGACTGCTGATTCCAATGGGGATCGGATAGGATCTGTGCAGCCACTGGGACAGAATGCTCTGTTATACAGATAGATAGAATCTCAGCTGCCATAAAGCAGGACAGGACTGCTGCTTACAATGGGGATCAGATAGGATCTGTGCAGCCACTGGGACAGAATGTTCTGTTATACAGATAGCTAGAATCTCAGCTGCCATAAAGCAGGACAGGACTGCTGCTTACAATGGGGATCAGATAGGATCTGTGCAGCCACTGGGACAGAATGTTCTGTTATACAGATAGCTAGAATCTCAGCTGCCATAAAGCAGGACAGGACTGCTGCTTACAATGGGGATCAGATAGGATCTGTGCAGCCACTGGGACAGAATGCTCTGTTAAACAGATAGATAGAATCTCAGCTGCCATAAAGCAGGACAGGACTGCTGCTTCCAAAGGGAATCAGATATGATCTGAACCACTTTAAAAGTGGCTCTAGTTTAAATATAACTAGAATCTTAGTGCCAGAATTCTCTGTATTTCCTGATTCAATGCTGCTCTCTTTCCCGTGGTCTTGAACCCAGCTGGTTGGTTAATGGTTTTATAAATTTGTGCTTTGATGGACAACAGGAACTATTTTTCCTTGAGTTACTAGATTCTTTCTGGGCTCTGTCCCCCGGTGTCCATACACTCTTATGCATTCCCCCGATTTCTGATGTGCACATGAATCTTTGGTTTCAGGAGAGTTCAGTGCATTCATGTGATGTCACTTCTGGGCTGCAAAAACAACTGTAGATCCCCCTAGAAATTAGCTTGAAAGGCTGACAGCTCTGGGAACTAATTAAGTCTGATGGCATTGGAACCGGGCCGTTTTTAAAATGACGGGACCCAATTCAAGTTTCGGTGTGTAGAAGAAATAACTTCTGAGCTCCATGTTGACAGAAGAACAATGTGCACCACTTGACACTTTGCATAGAGAGCAACACATAGGAGTCTCTCCAAGCAGCTCCATTTGGGACCAAGCCCCTCCCCTTCCTGACTATGGGCAGGAGAGCAGCCCAGAAGACAAAAATGACAGAGAATCAAAGCTGCAAAGTTAAAGATGTAGCCAATATACACAGAGCCAACAATAGATACTAAATGGAACCCTGACAGTCCTAGAGCCTGGAGTATTTAGTCAGGGGCCACTCAGTAGCATTACAAGCATCAGCCTGCTGCTCTCCAGTAACATAAAGGAACCAAACTAAAAGGCAGTGAGTAATAGGAGTCTGACTCGGGTGTGTAGCAAGGTAATTAAAGTGCAGCAATTATAATGGAACATGCAATAATTGTAAAGACTTACCAACTGAGTCATGCCCAGAGGAACATGTGGCTGCTGACTGGAGAAATTATAGAATTGTGGTGCCTTTACTACAATCACTGCACCATTCGATACTACTCCTGTCCTAAGGGCCTAACTAAGCTTGGTGAAGTAATGTGTAAAGGATATTGGAATTAATGCAGCCTTCACTTCTTACCCACTTACTGACTTCTGATTATGGTTATTATGCTTAATTCTGTATTTTCTGCTTCGAGGTTGCTCTCTTCCCCACGGTCGTCAAACAACAGGTTGGCTATACACTGCTGCCTATGGTGCCCATTCTTAAACAAAGGAAAGAGATAGCTTTTTCTTCTACTCTTTGTCTCCATATATTCTAGCAAAAGAATGAGCTCCTTCCCCTTCTACCTGCATCTCAGGTGAATGGGTAAGTAGGAAGGGATTTAACTAGGGGAGATGACGTCAGTTAGAGTCCTGCGCGGGTCCATTTTTTGGAACCTGTGCCCAACCCGTACCCGCAATTTGCAATCCGCTACCCAGACCCGCAACCCGGATTCTTACCTGCTTGGATCCGCTACACTACCCAACCCACAAGTACCTTATCTGCAACCAGGACCCACGATCCACTGACCGTCAAGAAGTGCTGTCATTGTAAACCGGAAGTGACATCATTGGAAGAAGGCGTGATTAGAAAAAAAGGAGTAAAACAGGAACTGCTGTCATTGTAAACTGGAAGTGACATCATCGGAAGTAGGCGTGATCAGAAAAAATTTGTAAAAATCGCTATGGAGAAGACCCATGGCACGACCCCCAAAACCGCTGACTCGCGTCTATACCCGCACCAGGAACTTCTACCCGCAAACCACAGGGTACTGCAGGTTTTTGTGGGTACCCGACCCGCTGCAGGACTCTAATGTCAGTAATTCTGCCCACCCTGATCCCAATGTGCCTCTAATGCAGAATAGGAGTCGGGTAAAATTTTTATAGAAATCCAATATACTGCAGCACACTATAACTTGTGTAAATATAAAGGTGTACTTTATTTGGCTCAAATACGAGCAGACATGTGGCAACGTTTCGGGCCTCGCAGGACCCTTTCTCAAGCCCTCCTTGAGTCCTGCGAGGCCCGAAACGTTGCCACATGTCTGCTCGTATTTGAGCCAAATAAAGTACACCTTTATATTTACACAAGTTATAGTGTGCTGCAGTATATTGGATTTCTATAATTGAAGTTTGGATCCGTGGCAGGCGTGATCGAATACTGCTAGAAGCACCTGATCCGAAAGGAAAAGTGTCTGAGGTGAGCTATATAAGAGTAAAAACACCAGAATCAGAAATAGGCAACAGAGGTGTATTACTAGGGTACAAGAGGTATATACTGATATATGTATGTTTGGTCTCTTTTTGGGAATGTCTCCATAAGGAGGCAAGAGTTAAACTATTCTTCATTTATCCTATTTGCCCCAAGGTTAATGCATAAGGTTCCAAACTGTGGCTGATTCCTCTAGTCTAGGGCATGGATGGGGGCCCAATCTGAAGACCAAATAGGTTGAAATATTGGGAGAAGGGAAGATGAATGGGAAGCAACTGTCATTGTGAATCCTAATGGTAAGAAGAGAAAGCCCAGACTACACGATCCAGCTCTACTGGGATAATACATTCTGTAAGTTCTCTAAAGTCTGTGGAAGTGCAAAAACCCCCCTTTCTCAGAAAAGCCCATTTCCTGGACCCACTCTCACTTCCTGAAACCGAGGATCTTCCACAGTGGTGTAACGAGATATTACTGGGCCCCACTGCAAATTATTTTTTAGGCCTCAAAAATGTCTAGAGGTTGACCTGTATTTTTTGAAATTGTATATAAATTAGGGTCTCATGGTGCCCCTATACCTCTTGGGCCCCCCTGCAGCCTCAGGGTCTGCTTTCTCTGTAGTTATGCCCCTGCTCTTCCAACCATGGGAAAATTGAGGACTTTTTTCTGAGCTTTCTACAGGTTGTAACAAGACTTATCCCACCGCTGCACCTTCCTACCAAAGAAGAGGTAAGACACAGAGCTTGAAAGGGTTTGTTTATTTGGCTTTAATTAACTGTTAGTATGATGTAAAGAGTGATATTCTGAGACAATTTGCAATTGGTTTTCATTTTTTATTATTTGTGGCTTTTTGAGTTATTTAGCTTTTTATTCAGCAGCTCTCCAGTTTGCAATCCAGTTGCAATTTCAGCAATCTGGTTGCTGGGGTCCAAATTACCCTAGCAACCATGGATTAATTTGAAAAAGGGACTGAAATATGAATAGGAGAGGCCTGAATAGATAACAATACAGTTGTAGCCTTATAGAGCATTTTTTTTTTAAAATGGGGTCAATTACCCAAATTTGAAAGCTGGAAAGAGTCATAAGGAGGAAAATAATTCAAAAACTATAAAAATGATAAATTGAAGGCAAATTGAAAAGTTACTTAGAATGAGCCATTCTATAACATACTAAAAGTTAGGTGAATCACCCCTTTAAGACTGGACCCCCAATGTTTTAAAGATACTTCTAGAACTCATACTCAAGGTCATCGAGGAGATTTGGGGAGAACACTTGTTTCCAGTCCTGGATATCTATCTACTGTATCTCTGTAACTATGTTGGGGGTATAACAAAATATTGTATGTCAAAATGGGGGGCATAAAAAATGATAGTCCAATAGTGATGTGCGGGCTGGCCAGATACCCGTGGGTCGGGTAGGTTTGGGCCGACCTATCACCCCCATATGCAGGTGGCAGGCTCTCCCTGCCCACCGCCCTGCACTGCCGGCTTCCGACTTCCTTTATTATAGACCCGCACCTGCTTGCCCCACCCCTTTTGTGATGTCATCAACGGGGCGGGCACGGGTCTATAAAAGGAACTCTGAAGTCGGTCGCTGGCGGACGCGGACTGAGAGAGGGTGGGTTATGGTCGGGGTTTTACCCGAGTAGATGTGCTTTGCTGTCATGCAGGGATGACACCTCTAAATTAACTGTTAGTATGATGTAGAGAGGGATATTCTGAGACAATTTGCAATTGGTTTTCATTTTTTATTTTTTGTGGTTTTTGAGTTATTTCACTTTTTATTCAGCAGCTCTCCAGTTTGCGATTTCAGCCATCTGGTTGCTAGGGTCCTAATTATCCCAGCAACCACGCATTGATTTGAATAAGAGACTGGAATATGAAAAGGAAAGGCCTGATTAGAAAGATGAGTAATAAAAGTAACAATGGCAATAAAATGGTTGCCTTACAGGGCAATCGTTTTTGGTTGCTGGGGGTCAATGACTCAATTTGAAAGCCGGCAGAAGAGAAAGGCAAATTCTAAAAAAAAAAATGAGAAGACCAGTTGCAAAGTGACTAGGAACAGGGCATTCTATAACATACTAAAAGCCATAATAAAGGTGAACTAACCCATTAACAAAGGCAATGGGTTAACCCCATGTGTTCACAGTCACCTTACATGGACTAACTACTAAGCACAGAGCATGGCTGGCCAGTACCTGTGTAGCAGCCGTCACCTATACACTTTTTAGCACTTTTAGTCTGGAGGGACTAGTAAGGGAAAAGTAAACAGCTATTCAATAAGATGTGGCGTATCACACACACACACACACACACACACACACACACACAGAGCTCTGATGTCATCAGCTATTGACACAGCAAGTTACACAGAGGTGCAAACAACAACATGCCAGCACACCTGTAACACCTGTATGTGCACCATGTGACCAAGTTGTGCCACGCTACTATGGCCGCGCTCGTGTCCAGCTCAGTTCTAGCGGCACTACTGGAGGCAGTTGCAGGCAGTTGTTTGAGCAGCGGCAGGTGCAGAGTTTGCCTCATGTAACACTGTATTTGTGGTTTGTGATTGTTCATTGTGTTTCTGAGCAGGTGCAGATCTGGATTTCCGGGTAAAACCTTTGATCTTCTTACAGAAGTGCAAGTCTTTTCCTCTTCTTCTTGATTTACTGTAATAGTGTCTGTTTTATCTGCTACTGGTAAATCAGCTAGGAAATAATCATTCATTTCATTGCAGATATTTCCCTTGCTCTCTTTGTAATCCCATTCTTCCTTTATACACATAAAACGATATGTTCTATAGAATGCACCAAAGTCATGCGCTAGCAGATTATACTTATAAGTGCTCCTTATTGATACCACCAGTAATAATGCATGAATCTATAGCTCAGCCTACAGCCTTGTGCTTTTATATGGTCACCTAACACCTCAATTACTTCTAATATCCTTATCATTTACAGTAGGGGGTACATTATCCCTTATAATACATGAGTGATACTCAGATTTCCCTGTATAACTCAGTCTGCAGCCTTGTGCCTTTATATGGTCACAGAACAACCCCTCGTGACTTCTAATATCCTTATCATTTACAGTAGGGGCTACATTATCCCTTATAATACATGAGTGATACTCAGAGTTTCCTGTATAAAGGTGGCCATACACGGGCCGATAAAAGCTGCCAAGTCGGGACCCGTTGATGCGGTCCCACGATCCGCCCACCGTAAAGCCACCGCTAGGATCCGATCGTTGGGCCCACGATCGGATCAGCCCGATATTGCCCACCTCAAGGTGGGTATATTGGAGAGAGATCCGCTCGTTTGGCGACATCGCCAAACGAGCTGATCTCTCAGTGTATGGGCACCTTAACTCAGCCTGCAGCCTTGTGCCTTTATATGGTCACAGAACAACCCTTCAGTGACTTCTAATATCCTTATCATTTACAGTAGGGGGTACATTATCCCTTATAATACATGAGTGATACTCAGAGTTCCCTGTATAACTCAGTCTGCAGCCTTGCGCCTTTATATGGTCACAGAACAACCCTTCAGTGACTTCTAATATCCTTATCATTTACAATAGGGGGTACATTATCCCTTATAATACATGAGTGATACTCAGAGTTCCCTGTATAAAGGTGGCCATACACGGGCCGATAAAAGCTGCCGAGTCGGCAGCTTATTTGCCCGTGTATGGGGCCCCCCGACGGGCTTCCCCGATCGAGAAGGCCAGATCTCGATCGGATGGGACTAAAAATCCCATCAGATCGCGGCCGCATCTGTTCGTTGATGCGGTCCCACGATCCGCCCACCGTAAAGCCACCGCTAGGATCCGATCGTTGGGCCCACGATCGGATCAGCCCGATATTGCCCACCTCAAGGTGGGTATATTGGAGAGAGATCCGCTCGTTTGGCGACATCGCCAAACGAGCTGATCTCGCTGTGTATGGGCACCTTAACTCAGCCTGCAGCCTTGTGCCTTTATATGGTCACAGAACAACCCCTCAGTGACTTCTAATATCCTTATCATTTACAGTAGGGGGTACATTATCCCTTATAATACATGAGTGATACTCAGAGTTCCCTGTATAACTCAGCCTGCAGCCTTGTGCCTTTATATGGTCACAGAACCCCTCAGTGACTTCTAATATCCTTACCATTTACATTAGGGGATACGTTATCCCTTATAATACATGAGTCAGAGTTCCCTGTATAACTCAGACTAACTTCTAATAAATGCAGCTTTCCACAGCAGAATGACACAGACATGATGCTTGTTATAAGGCAGGGGTTGTGATGGATGGAATATATGTAGGCGTTAGGGGCTGCAGCCTATCCCTATGTGATGCTCTGGGCCTCTGCAACTGACTGACAGCTGGAACGTTAGTGTGGGTTGCTTTCAAGAGTTGAATGAATTACACTTCTTAACCCGAGTAAGGGAAATTTCTGGCTGCTGGCACCCAACTGCCGACACATTAAATCAGCCACAGTCATCCCAAGCCCCTCTGGGGCAAACAGTCAGGTTGAGGCCAGTTAACTGATTATCAGGGAAACCACAGACTTGTACAGATACCAATCACAGAACAACTGCAGATAACACGACTGCAAGGAGAAAGTGTGTGTGAGGGAAAGTATTTGTATGTTGTACAAATGAAATGTATTTAGGCCACAAACCTGGTCTGCCCTGTCACTGTGCAACATAGTTATATAGTTATATAGTTATATAGTTATATAGTTATATAGTTAAATTGGGTTGAAAAAAGATCAAAGTTCATCAAGTTCAACCCCCTCCAAATGAAACCCAGCCCCATACACACGCCCCTCCCTACATAACTCCCTACATAACTTTTATATACCCATATCTATACTAACTATAGAGCTTAGTATCACAATAGCCTTTGATATTATGTCTGTCCAAGAAATCATCCAAGTCCATTTTAAAGGAGAACTAAAGTCTAACTAAAGAAGTAGCTAGAAATGTTGTATATGATGTTGTGTGCTTCTGTACCAGCCCAAGGCAACCACAGCCCTTTAGCAGTAAAGATCTGTGTCTCCAAAGATGCCCCAGTAGCTCCCCATCTTCTTTTCTGCTGATTCACTGCACATGCTCTGTGCTGCTGTCACTTACTGAGCTTAGGGACCCACTCACAATATACAGTACACATAGAATAGAAATGTCACAATATAAGGCTGATTAGTAATTAATACTGATAATCAGGGTCATTAGAAATAACGGGGCCCGCCCACCCTGGCCCCAGATCCCGTCCACTCCACATCACAGTTAAAAGACCACAGAGACATCAGCGCTAAAAAAGGTAACCCCCCACACACACACACGTTATAAAAAGCCATTGGGGACCAGGGCCCCCCTATAAGTTAAAAAAAAGATTGATGCCAGGCCCCCCCATAAAAGTTTTTTTTTAAAAAAAGCATTGGTGCCAGGGCCCCCTTACAAGTTAAAAAAATTGGGGCCCCAAAGAATATTTTTTAAAAAAAACATTGGTGGCAGGGGCCTATAGAGTATTAAAATGATACATTGGTGGGCAGGGAATTAAAAAAAAACCACACACTGGTGTTCAGTAGAATTTAACTCGTGGCTTTAGGACTTCAACTTCGCCTCCTTTCGTGACTTCTGGTCTTTTCGCTGCTTCGGGACTTCCATTTCAGCTGCTCTGCTTTTTCAGCACTTCCGCATTTCAGCTGTTCGGGACTTCGAAAGGAGACGGCACCGCTTCGGCGCTGTCAAGAGGGGCCCGGCTCTTTCAAAACTTCAGCACTGCCAGGCCCCCCTTCAGGCCCGGTACACTTGTACCCCCTGTGCCCCCCTGATGGCGGCCATGCTGATAATTACTACATGGCAGCACAGAACCCAGTAATTGGCACTTGCCATGGCACAGAGAGCTCTGTGTGTTTTCTCTTGTCCTGTACAGAGAACCATAAAACTATATCAGCATAGGTATTCCCCTGTACTAAGCACAATTAAGCAGGAACAGTCCCTAAGTTTGCTCATAGTCTGTACAGAGAGATCCTATAAAACTATGGCAGCATAGGTATTCCCATGTACTAAAGACAATTCAGCAGGAACAGCCCCCTAAATTTGCTCATAGTCTGTACAGAGAGATCCCATAAAACTATGGCAGCATAGGTATTCCCCTGTAATAAGCACAATTCAGCAGGAACAGTCCCTAAGTTTGCTCATAGTCTGTACAGAGAGATCCCATAAAACTATTACAGCATAGGTATTCCCTGTACTAAGCACAATTCAGGAGGAACAGTCCCTAAGTTTGCTCATAGTCTGTACAAAGAGATCCCATAAAACTATGGCAGCATAGGTATTCCCCTGTACTAAGCACAATTCAGCAGGAACAGTCCCTAAGTTTGCTCATAATCTGTACAGAGAGATCCCATAAAACTATGGCAGCACCAGATTGTTAAGACCTTTAATATGCAACTTAATATGACGTAAACCGTACCTATTTCTTACGTATTCATTTTGGGGTTTTAGTTTACCTTTAATGCCATCTACTGACTTTAATGTGAGATGGGGTCTCATGTTGTTATATTGGCATGAAACCTGGTGCATGTTTGCAGATGTTGCCCCAGCAGAACCTTATGCACTAAACATTGGCTGGAGGCTTCTTGCTGGAAGAGATAAATCAAGCATTTTGGTGCCTGTTCTGATATTAAACAAGCTGGCTTGGCTCACAATAATGGGTGGGAGGGTGTCGTTGGCAGTCACATTGTGGTTTCCCTTCCTCTGTAAATCTGACACTTAGGCCACTTCCAGCAGATATGTGCTGGCAACTCCAACGCACTCGAGGGGGGCTGGCACTTAGCAAACACTGCATGTGCCACCACCCACCACAAGGCACAGAATGGGTAAGGCCTGACCTTTTAGTTTTCCATGAGCCAACTTTCCCCCCTGCCACTAATGGTACTTTCCTGCCACGCTGCTCTCACCCCACATGGGCTTCATCTGCAGAACCCTTCTATAAGCACTGCCTATTGGCAGCTTCCTTATTAAAGGGGAACTGTCGCGAAAATGAAAATTTTATAGGAGCTACAGCATACTGAAATAAGTTTTCTAAATACAACCAATTAAACATTCTGGACAGTTTCTAAAATAATCAAGTTTATCTTCACTATTCCTCTCTCAGCATCTGCTTCTCCTCATTCTCTCTTCATGCAGCAGTTGGGTGTCAGATGAATGATCCAATATATCTTATAGGGGGGCTCCTTTTACCTATAAGATGTATTAGAGTTCACTCTATTAAAATCACCAGACATCATGTCTCTCTACATGCAGAATTTGTGCAAAAGGCAGTTATTTTGTTACATTTTGTTTGTACTGGAATCAGTTATTTGAGTGAGTTCTAATACATCTGCTAGGATAGGGAGCCCCCCTATAAGATATATTGGATCTAACTGTCAATGAATATCTGACACCCAACTGCTGCATGAAGACAGAATGAAGAGAAACAGATGCTGAGAGGAACAGTGAATATAAACTTGATTATTTAAAAAACGGTACAGAATTTTTAATTGTTTGTATTTAAAAAGTTTCTTATTTCAGTATGAGTAAGCTTACTGTATATTAAATTTATATTTGTGTGATAGTTCCCCTTTAAACACACAGTCTGAGCACCTTTTACCAGGGTGCTGCACTAGGCCTTGGCTAGATTTACCCAACAGTGTCCAGCACGGCCCTTCCTTGTCTATATTGAAATATGGCCCTGTTGGTCCCCTGACAGTAGTGGAATTGTAAACTGTCACCTAGCAGAAACTTCTCTCTCTAGCAGTGAGAGAAGTTTCTTTTACGAGGAGATCTTCATGTAACGGGGTCACTGCCTTCTCTGAGAGTTACGTTTGTAGTAAAGCATGGCCCTCATGTACCACTCTCTGCCTGCTGTATTTGTCATGAATAGGCGGCTAGGAAAATCAGAATTTCACGTTTTTTTCCAGAATTTCTATTGAAAACTCCGATTTTGAATGCTTTGGGGTATTGCAAGAAACACAGCGCACATCAAAAAATCATTGGGACTTATATGCAACCTCGACAGGTCCGAGACGCCGGATTTTCTGATTCAGACTTTTTCCATCCTCGGGGTTTAATAAATTCCAAAAAATTAGTGATTTTTTAAAAGTCCGATATTATACAAGAAAAAAATCAAAAAATCTCCGGCATTTTTGCATTCAGAGTTTAGTAAATAACGCCCTATGGATAAGGACTATGCATTTGCTCCCAGCTTGTGACTCTTCCCAGATCAACAGAAACCCTCAAACTGTCTCAGTTTCTCAGAACCAAAGCGGAACAAGCCATTGCAACACCCGCCATACTGTTCTGCATATGCAAAACAGATGGAGCATTGGTCATGGGTTTTGCTCTCCTTAAGTTAAATAAATCTATGTACAGAGACGCTGCTCAGCTCTGTAAATAAAGCGGCAGAACTATGAAAATTTCTTGTTATCACCCCAGGTGCCCCACACAATGAATAAGAAACAGACAAGATGGCATTACCAACTCTATTTTATTCCCAGCGTGTAGGGAAGTTGCAAATCCCACAATACGTGCTCTTAAATGCACTTCACTCATTCTCCACCTCTACTGTGGGGGTCTCAGCCAACGCCTGTGCCCACTTACAGTATAATGGACTCATCTAGCCTTGAGCAATAGGCACAATATATGGGCAGTGTATTCCCCCAAAGTTCAGTGAATGCTTTATTGGATTTCCAATTCACTGATATTGGTGATTGTCCTCTTGAACCCATGATGAACTGGGTCTTGTAGAAGCCATGATGAATTAGGTCTTATGGAAGCCATGTTGAACTGGGTCTAGTGGATGCATGATGAATTGGGTCTTTTTTGAAACCATGATGAATTGGGTCTTGTGGAAGTCATGTTGAATTGGGTCTTTTGGAAGCCATAATTAATTGGGTCTTGTTGAAGTGAGGTTGAATTGGGTCTTGTGCAAGCCATGATGATTGGGTCTTGTGGAAGTCATGTTAAATCGCGGCTTGGGAAGCCATGATGAATTGGGTCTTGTGGAAGCCATGATGAATTGGGTCTTGTGAAAGTCATGTTGAATTGTGTCTTGTGGAAGCTATGATGAACTAGGTCTTGTGGAAGTCATGTTGAATTTGGTCTTGTGGAAGCCATGATTAATTGTGTCTTTTTTGAAACCATGATGAATTGGGTCTTGTGGAAGTCATGTTGAATTGGGTCTTTTGGAAGCCATGATAAATTGGGTCTTGTTGAAGTGATGTTGAATTGGGTCTTGTGCAAGCCATGATTATTGGGTCTTGTGGAAGTCATGTTAAATCGGGGCTTGGGAAGCCATGATGAATTGAGTCTTGTGGAAGTCATGTTGAATTGGGTCTTGGGAAGCCATGATGAATTGGATCTTGTGGAAGCCATGATGAACGGTTATGGAGATAAGCTTGAAATGACCATCACTGATGCCATGTTGAATTTTTCATGACTATAACCATATTAAATCTGCCCTTTCCCTGGTTCCTTCTCTGGAATCACCTACCGTGCAGCCTCCGGCATATAACAGTTTGCTTGAGAACACTCTGGGTATTTATACACATGGTTTATCCTGAGGGACCTAATTCTGTAGGCTACAGAGGATCTTGGTCAGTAGAATTAACCTTAAATAAAAACAATGCTAAAGAAACTGGAATTGGCAAAAGGGTAAGTTAAGGAAACAACAAGAAAGCCAATAACTTGGTGATGCAACAAAGGGGATGATCCCAACTTTAATCCATGGTGCTCAAGATACTTTCCACATGATCATGTTTTGAGCACCATGGAATAAAGTTGGGATCACTCCGTTTGCTGCATCACCAAGTTATTGGCTTTCTATTGTTTCCTGGACATACTACTGGCGAGTGGCTAGGCCAGTGCCCATATGTTTTCCTACATCTAATATTGTCATTTGAAAAGGTTAAGTTAAACTATTATCAAAACTAAGAGAAACATGAAATAAAAATAAATCATTGGTCCATCTGTACATAGTGCAACATCTCCCACCCAACAGGCAGCCATTGTGCCAGGGGGCATCAACCGTTTCACATGTCTGGTGCTAAAACGTTTCTTCTCAGTCTGTCTCACTCCTTCTTCTTTTCTGTCCTTTGTTTCTGTTTGGCCCAGATGTATTTAGCAAGCGCCATTATGAAAATGATGGCTGATACGATTGTGGATGAGATGATCAATCCGTTGCCCGAGGGAGTGGAACTTTCTGCATCTGCCCCCAGTGGAGAATACAAAAAGGTTCATTTATTTTTGAGCATAATAATGTGTAAGTCTTCATCCCTGTTTATGTCTGTGCTTTAATATTATAATTCACTTAAGAGGTGGATTGGGCTGTTCTCTTTCCTCTGGTCAAAGTGAGGATGGAGCTTGGAACATTACTGAGCTTTCTAAACAGACAGGGGAGAGGCTTATAACTCCCTCTAGTGACCAAAGCTCTAATAACCTAATTTACTTTGCACAGACATGTAAAACACCCAGCCTTGCCCCAACCCAATTCCTTGTGCGTGGGGAAGAGAAAATCAAGTTTGGAAACCGGGTTCAGAGCATTGTACCTGGGTAGGTATTAGGGTCAGACTGAATTCAGTTACCTGGGGAAGTTTTCTAATGGGTCTAAAGTAAATGGGAGGTTTAATACCCCCTAGAAAACATTCATTCTACATCATAGGCAGGAAAAGGTTTGAAGGGCAGACAAATGGGTCTAATTTACCATTAAAGGAAAACTATACCACCCGAACAATGTGGGTCTCTATAAAAAAGATATTGCATAAAACAGCTCATATGTAAAACCCTGCTTCATGTAAATAAACCCTTTTCATAATAATATACTTTTTTAGTAGTATGTGCCATTGGGCAATCATAAATTGCCATTTTAAAAATAAGGGCCGCCCCCTGGGATCCTACGATTCACGGTGCACACAAACAAACCATACATGTTATGTCACATGAGCCAATTAAAAGACAGAGTTCTGTCTTTTGTTTCCACTCTTCTTTCTGCTACAGTTAGAGCTGCAGTATTTCTGGTCAGGTGATCTCTGAGGCAGCACAGAGAATATCCCAAAATGGTGGCAAGAGATGAAAAAGGGAAATATTTCCTTTAAGGGGAACTATCACAAAAATTAAATTTTAATATAAGCTTCCTCATACTGAAGTAAGAAACTTTCTAAATACAATCAATTAAATATTCTGTATTGTTTCTGAAATAATCGCGTTTATCTTCACTATTCCTCTCTCAGCATCTGTTTGTCTTCATTCTCTCTTCAAGTAGCAGGTGTCAGATAAATTGATTATTTTAGAAACGGTACAGAATTTTTAATCTTGTATTAAATTTTTATTTTTTGTGATATTCCCGTTTAAATATTTATACCAGTTTGGTAAGATTCTTTAATATGCCACTTAATTTAATATAAACTATCTGTTGCTTAAGTATTCATTTTGGGGGTACTGTTTCCTTTAAAGAGATGTACAGTAAATCTGTACCTGGCATAGCAATGCTGACATGCGCTTGGATTGGCTCAGCGAGGGAAACATGTGACACGGAGCAGGTGTACGTATCAGGATCGGATCCCCCGGCAGGTACAGGCACAGTCAGGGTGGTGCTCAGGTTGTAGGTACCGTCGCTGTTTTTGCGATGACTGGAAGTCTCAAGATCAGGGTCAGGGACTGGGGTTCCATTCAGGAGCCAATCAAATTCCACATCCAGGGGGTAGTATCGGTCTGTGCGGCATATCAGTCTGGGCTCTCGGCCTCCTCTTTGGCTAATGCTGACCTTAGGGGGCTCTGGGTACAAAGATAAAAAAGAATCATAATGGGATGCCGTGCTAGGAAATGGGTGCAGCTGAGATTGGTGTTAGAATAAGACCATTCACCCAGAAAAAGGTCCATGTGTGTAGTAGGATTGTTTAGTTGCACGTGGCTGCTGTATAAATACCCCTCCCCAGGTACTTCTCTGTGCACTTTGCCCACTGCACTTGTGAAATAATTGGCTGCTGGTCCTTAACCATTTCTAGCCTGCTGTGTAGTATAACACAATAGGAAGGCTATGGGAGATTATAGGATACATTGTGCGAGAGAGAATATACTGCAATACCAGATGGTCACTCCTTAACACTTGGGAACTATAAGCTAAGGGGAAAAGAACCCCCCTCCCCAAAATAAATACCCCACATGCCAATACCCAAAAGCTATGATTTCCCTCTAGTGCCCAATGACTTACCTCTGATCTCCAGCTTCAGAATCTGCTGTATTTTATGCTGTTCCACATTCACTGTACAGATGTAGGTGCCCTCGTCCGGCACAAGCACCCCTCTCAGTGTCAGGGACACGTCTCCTTTACTCTCCTGCCCCACGCTGACCCGCTCCTCCTCACTGGGGAATACCCTGCGGCCTTTGCCTTCACTCTGAAAGTACCACTCCACCTCCATTCTCTCCAGGTCGCCCCACACCTCACAGTTCAGCGTGACGTCCCCAGATATAGGAGAACGGTGTGAGGGGGGAGAGGAGGATACAATGTAATCCACTGGGGAGACAAATAATGAGAAAGAAGTGAATGTTCAAAAAATAGAAATAACACAGGGCCTATAGAAACCAGCAAGGCAGGGGATTTAAGGAGAACTAAACCCTAAAAATGAATGTGGCTAAAAATGCCATATTTTACATAGTGAACTTATTGCACGAGGCTAAAGTTTCAGCTTGTCAATAGCAGCAATGATCCAGGACTTCAAACTTGTCACAGGGGGTCACCATCTTGGAAAGTGTCTGTGACACTCACATGCTCAGTGGGCTCTGATTGGCTGTTGAGAAGCTAAGCTTAGGGCTCGTCACTAATTATCCAGCAGAAAATGAGCTTCCCTGGCTGTAATATAAGCTGATGCTACAGGTTTGCTGATTATTAAATTCTGATGCTAATTGCACTGGTTTCTGTGCTGCCATGTAGTAATTATCTGTATTAATTACTAATCAGCCTTATATTGTGACATTTCTATTCTATGTGTACTGTATATTGTGAGTGGGTCCCTAAGCTCAGTAAGTGACAGCAGCACAGAGCATGTGCAGTGAATCAGCAGAAAAGAAGATGGGGAGCTACTGGGGCATCTTTGGAGACACAGATCTTTACTGCTAAAGGGCTGTGGTTGCCTTGGGCTGGTACAGAAGCACAAAATATAAAGTACACCATTTCTACCTACTTCTTTAGTTAGGCTTTAGTTCTCCTTTAATGGGATAAAGCTGCCAGACCAGAGACTGTATATTGGCATCTCATTTGCCCCACTCACCCGTCATTGGTGTCACAGTCTTTTCCTCCGTCTCCTTGAGAAATTCCAGTTCTTCCATAGAAGCCTCTGCTTTGCACATCATGGAAATGCTGAGCTCCGGCAGATGGACGTGCGCCACGTAAAACTCGCCATAAATCGGGGAAATCTCACATCCGACTTCCTCGCCCTCGCAGTCCGCATGCAGCAGGCGCTCTGCAAATGGGAGGGGACCCACACGCACTAGCAGGGGGATGGGGGGTTAAAGATAGTAAAAAATAATTATTATTGCAGATTACTTTGAAACAGGCACCACAACAACATAAAACGTTGATACATAAAATTATCTATTTGTACGTTTTGTTTCTACTTCCTGTTCATGGGCAGTTCTCCTTCCTATGGTCAGGCAGGGGGGCAGGGCTAGAACTTGGCAAAAACAGCTAAGTGGAGCACTGATGTTCATATTACATCTTTAAAGGGGAACTATTGTGAAAATGTAATATTAGATTCCTCATACTGAAATAAGAAACTTTCTTAACACAATCAATTAAATATTCTGCTTTGTTAATTAAATAATCAAGTTTATGTTTACAAGTATTTCTGGTCAGGTGATCTCTGAGGCAGCACAGAGAATATCCCAAAATGGTGGTTCAAGGCAAGAGATGAAAAAGGGAAATATTTCCTTTAAGGGGAACTATCACAAAAATTTAATTTTAATATAAGCTTCCTCATACTGAAGTAAGAAACTTTCTAAATACAATTTAAATATTCTGTATTGTTTCTGAAATAATCAAGTTTATCTTCACTATTCCCCTCTCAGCATCTGTTTCTCTTCATTCTCTCTTCATGCGGCAGTTGGGTGTCAGATATTCATTGACAGTTAGATCCAATATATCTTATAGGGGGGAGTATTCCTTTCCTAGCAGATGTATCAGAGCTCACTCAAATAACTGATTCCAGTACAAACAAAATCTAAAAAAATTAATTCTGCAGAGAGACCAGAGCCGGGCCAAGGTAGTTTGGCACCCTAGGCAAGGACTTCAATCAGCGCCCGCCCCCCCCCCCCGTTCTGTAGGATCATTTCCCACCTAATCACTTACAATTTTTTGTAATGAAGAAACCTTACAACACATTAATGAATTAAACTTTTCTTTTATATAAATATGTAATGTTAACAAACAAAAATAAAGTACACTGTACCGTACTGTACCTGTGCCAGCCAGCAGCACCCAAAATATTGCCCCCAATCTGTACCTGTTGTGCCAATTGCCAAACAATGCATTGCCCCCAATCTATACCTGTGCCAGCCAGCAGCACCCAAAATATTGCCCCCAATCTATACCTGTGCCAGCCAGCAGCACCCAAAATATTGCCCCCAATCTGTACTTGTGCCAATTGCCAAACAATGCATTGCCACCCCCCCAAGTCTGTACCTGTTGTGTTGTGCCAGACAGCTCCAATACCAGTCACCAGCCACCACAGTTTCAGTCAGGACTCAGAAGAGCAAAGAACTGCCTGGGCTCTCTCCGACCCGCCAGGTCACCACACAGGCGCACAGCTCCCTCCTGGCTGAGTGACGTCACCACGCCCGCCAGCGCGCCGCTTACTACAGGCGCATGGATGCGCAATTGCGCATTTGTTTACATGCGCTCTGAAGAAGCCAGATCCAGCCAGGGCAAGTAAGAGGGTCGGGGAGGTGGGAAGCAGAGCGGAACTATGCTGGGTGTCTGGGGCAGCCGCATTGGAGAACGAAGGAACAGTACAAGCAGTTCAATTTCAAAATGAAAGAAAATAAATAAAAAAAAATTCTTTCTTTTCAAAATTGCGCCCCCCTATGACTGCGCCCAAGGCGGGCGCCTACTCTGCCTACCCCTAGTTCCGGCCCTGAGAGAGACATGATGTCTGGTGATTTTAATAGAGTGACCTCTAATACATCTTCTAGGCAAAAGGAGCTAGAGTCCTGCGTGGTACCAATTTCTCAGGTTGCCACCTTTTCTGAAAATTTTTACCGGCCGGTGGGAGGAGGCGGGAACAAAAAAGGGGTGGAGCCACACCGCGAGATGGCCAGAAGGCTGAAAAAAACTGTAAGTTCTGAACCGCAACCCGCATATTTACCAACTTTGATCCGCAACCCGACCCAGACCCGCAACTGCCTTATCCGCAACCCGGCCAGCAACCCACTGTCCACCAGCAAACAGGAAGGGGTGTTGCTGCAAACCGGAAGTGACATCATGAAAAGTGGGTGGGGACAGAAGCAAGCTTTGTAAAATTTTAAAAAGACTAAAGTATAGACAATATAACATAAGATAAGAAGTTTAGACGAGACCCGCAACCCGACCCGTATCTGCACCTGAAAATCCCCTTTTTGGGGTAACCCTCGGGTAGCCGACCCACTGCAGGACTCTAAAAGCAGCCCCCCCATAAGATACATTGGATCATTCACTTGACACCCAACTCCTGAATGAAGACAGAACAAGAGAAACAGATGCTGAGAGAGGGATAGTGAAGATAAACTTGATTATTTCAGAACCCGTGCAGAATATTTAATTGACTGTATTTAGAAAGTTTCTTATTTCAGTATGAGCTTATATTGATTTTTCATTTTCTCGATAGTTCCCCTTTAATCTTATTCTACTCTTCCCACAGTGTTGCAGTAACAGCTGGCCTCCCACATCAACCTGACCATTGGAAAGAGAACAGCCCTAAACAGAAAATCCATGGAGGTTGGATTATAGGCTACAGAAGAACACAGGAATAAAGGGAACAGTCACACAACATGTCTCTGTACTCCCGATCCCTTATAACAGGGAAGCCCCCCAGCTGTAGCAATAAATGGTGCCTAACCTGTGGCCTGGTAGGTGGCCGTCTCTTTATCCTTGGGGGCTTCATACTCTGTGATAGGATCCAGCTCTTGTCCTTCCCCGGTCACTGATATATTCCGCAGCACCAGAGTAACGTGTTCCCGGGAGAACGACAGCCCCCCGAGACTGCCTTGCCCCCCTTCTTTCATAAGGACGTATTCACACGGCAGCACAATGTCCACAGCACGATGTACCACCGGCTTGTCTTGGCACCGTACCACGAAGCCTGAAACAGAAAATGGGAGCCCGTCATCTGATGGTGAAGCCACACTGGCACCTTACATGTTCTATTTATGAATCTGTTCTTGTGAAATGGCTGTTAAAGGGGTGGTTTGCCTTTAAGTTAAAGGGATAGTGTCATTGGAAAAATGTTTTTTTTTTCCAAAACACATCAGTGCTGCTCCAGCAAAATTCTGCACTGAAATCCATTTCTCAAAAGAGCAAACAGATTTTTTTATATTCAATTTTGAAATCTGACAAGGGGCTAGACATTTTGTCAATTTTCCAGCTGCCCCCAGTCACGTGACTTGTGCTCTGATAAACTTCAGTCACTCTTTACTGCTGTACTGCAAGTTAGAGTGATTATCACCCCCCTCCCTTTTCCCCCCCAGCAGCCAAACAAAAGAACAATGGGAAGGTAACCAGTTAGCAGCTCCCTAACACAAGATAACAGCTGCCTGGTAGATCTAAAAACAACACTCAATAGAAAAAACCCATGACCCACTGAGACACATTCAGTTACATTGAGAAGGAAAAACAGCAGCCTGGCAGAAAGCATTTCTCTCCTAAAGTGCAGGCACAAGTCACATGACCAGGGGCAGCTGGGAAATTGACAAAATGTCTAGTCCCATGTCAGATTTCAAAATTGAATATAAAAAAATCTGTTTGCTCTTTTGAGAAATGGATTTCAGTGCAGAATTCTGCTGGAGCAGCACTATTAACTGATTCATTTTGAAACATTTTTTTTTTCCATGACAGTCTCCCTTTGAGTAGGAGAAACAACAGCCTGCCAGAAAGCAGTTCCATCCTAAAGTGCTGGCTCTTTCTGAAATCACATGACCAGGCAAAATGACCTGAGATGCACCTACACACCAATATTACAACTAAATACACTTGTTGGTTCAGGAATGAAATTTTATATTGTAGAGTGAATTATTATCAGTGTAAACAGTGTCATTTAGAAATAAAAATCACTACGTGACAGAATCCCTTTAGTACTTATAGAATGACTAATTCTAAGTAACTTTTCAATTGGCGTTAGTTATAGTTTATAATTATTTGCCTGTTTTCTTCTGACTCTTTCCAGCTTTCAAACTGAGGGTCACTGACCCCATCTAAAAAACAAATGCTCTGTAAGGCTACAAATATATTGTTATTGCTACTTTTTATTACTTATCTTTCTATTCAGGCCTCTCCTATTCATATTCCAGTCTCTTATTCAAATCAATGCATGGTTGCTAGGGGAATTTAGGCCCTAGCAATCGGATCGCTAACATTGCAAACTGGAGAGCTGCTGAATAAAAAGCTAAATAACTCAAAAACCACAAATAATAAAACATGAAAACCAATAGCAAATTGTCTCTTTGTAATTGTAATTTAAAGGTGAACAGCCCCTTTAACACAATTTAGTGCCCCTGTGACCCCCCTAACACCCCATTTCCCATCTTACTGTGCAGGAGAAGAATCAGCACCAGCGGGAAGTGTTTTCTTTTCTTCATGTCCAACATGGTCCCACTGTGTCGCACAATCACACACCCACGGCCCCAACCCAACACTGAAGCAGCACTTTGTCACACAAACACACACACAGTTGTGCAACTGAGTCCCACTAGGTTTAAAGCTGCTGTAACCGAAAAACCAGGGAAACAGACAGTGTATCTATAACCAGGCAAAGACACAATGTTGTGTAGCTGATACACAATACAACAATGATACAAAACAACACAATGAATACAACAATGATACAAAACAACACAATGAATACAGTATGTCTCACAGGAGAAAATCCCAATATCTGTAGAAATAAATACTTACATTAGCAGAGTATCACAGTCACAGAGAGAAACACAACAAATACACTAAAACAACAAAGACACACAATCATGCACTTTACACAGGGATCCTAACAACAACAGCAACAACTAGCCACACACTGAAACAGCCCTAAAGCAAAAAGAGAAATACTCTTTCATCAGCCCCCCAAGTGCTGAGCACTAACAGGCCCCAATAACACACGCACACCCGGGAAAATGACTTTCATTTTCATTTTTAACTATAAGGCTCGCTGTGTAGCTCGGCAGCGACTCCTAGTGGGCGGGACGCGAATGGCAATATGAGAGAAGCTGCACGTCCGCCCCGTAAAGTGTGACGTTTGTGCGGCGAAAGTGAAGGAGATTCCGATTCCCCCCAACAACATTGTCACCGGCCAGTGAGAAAGGATGAGCTGGAGCGCGGAAAGGATTTGTCGCGGACATGGAGTGTTAATCGAATAGTCTCTTCTCTGGGACTGCTATTGGCTGGTGATTTACAGTGAGAATGGTGTTATCCAAAGCATAGGGGTCTGTGTATAGCGCAGAGCTGAGTTATACAGGGAACTGATACTGTACCCCCTACTGTAAATGATAATGATATTACAAGTCACTGAGAGGTTGTTCTGTGACCATATAAAGGCACAAGGCTGCAGGCTGAGTTATACAGGGAACTCTGAGTATCACTCATATATTATAAGGGATAATGTACCCCCTACTGTAAATGATAAGGATATTAGAAGTCACTGAGGGGTTGTTCTGTGACCATATAAAGGCACAAGGCTGCAGGCTGAGTTATACAGGGAACTCTGAGTATCACTCATGTATTATAAGGGATAATGTACCCCCTACTGTAAATGATAAGGATATTAGAAGTCACTGAGGGGTTGTTCTGTGACCATATAAAGGCACAAGGCTGCAGGCTGAGTTATACAGGGAACTCTGAGTATCACTCATGTATTATAATGGAAAATGTACCCCCTACTGTAAATGATAAGGATATTAGAAGTCACTGAGGGGTTGTTCTGTGACCATATAAAGGCACAAGGCTGCAGGCTGAGTTATACAGGGAACTCTGAGTATCACTCATGTATTATAAGGGATAATGTACCCCCTACTGTAAATGATAAGGATATTAGAAGTCACTGAGGGGTTGTTCTGTGACCATATAAAGACACAAGGCTGCAGACTGAGTCATACAGTGAAATCTGAGTATCACTCATATATTATAAGGGATAATGTACCCCCTACTGTAAATGATAAGGATATTAGAAGTCACTGAGGGGTTGTTCTGTGACCATATAAAAGCACAAGGCTGCAGGCTGAGTTATACAGGGAACTCTGAGTATCACTCATGTATTATAAGGGATAATGTACCCCCTACTGTAAATGATAAGGATATTAGAAGTCACTGAGGGGTTCTGTGACCATATATAGGCACAAGGCTGCAGGCTGAGTTATACAAGGACTCTGGGGGCAGCCATTCAAGCACAGGATACACAGTAGATAACAAGCATGGAGGGAATTATTATATAACTCTGAAAAACAATGACAAAACCCAGTTTTACTTTGTGCACTGGAGGGCCGTGTGACTCAAAGCTGAAAACGGAGAAAAGGCACAGGATACACAGCAGATACCAGATAAGCTCTATTATACATAATGGAATTCTACAGAGCATATCTGTTATCTACTGTGTATCCTGTGCTTGAATGGCTGCCCTCTTGGCTACACAGCAGCTTGTTTATATAAATTATAGTAGTACTTATCTGTTATCTACTGTGTATCCTGTGCTTGAATGGCTGCCCCCATTGCTACACAGCAGCTTGTTTATATAAACAATAGTAGTACTTATCTGTTATCTACTGTGTATCCTGTGCTTGAATGGCTATCCCCATGGCTACACAACAGCTTGTTTATATAAACTATAGTAGTACTTATCTGTTATCTACTGTGTATCCTGTGCTTGAATGGCTGCCCCCATGGCTACACAGCAGCTTGTTTATATAAACTATAGTAGTGTTTCTGAAGCATACAAATCAGTTGCACCAGTGCAGGGCAACACTACATAATGTTGTCATTACTTTAAAACACTTTAATTATATGGTGTAACTGTTCCTTTAAGGAATAATATAAAATGAATTGAAGAAGACCCAGTAGCAGTATATAATTAAAGATAAACATCAAAATATATTTGTAGCTGTTGGACATGGTGATAACTGGGTGAGTTTGGGTGTCGGGGTGAATCAGACATTGGCGTTCTAAAAAAGGGAAATTCAAGGGACTAAACAGGCAAAAGAATGTTATGCAGTTAATTGGTTTCCTTAGTCTGGAAATTCCCACTTCCCTGCCTGGAATTTCTTCTCATATCCACACGGAGGGTCCGATTTCCATTTTGACTTTCAGGCATAAGAGCCCAGTGTGGGGAGGGGTAATAGGGAAACCTGCAACTCTTCCATTGTTATTAAAGTACAATGAAAACTCGATTTTAAGTTTTCCCTTGTTTTACATTTTTTATTTGTGGTCCCACCAATTTCTAATGCATTTCAATGGGTGCATTACCCAGATTTTAAGTCACGTTTTCCCGGATTTTACATCAAAATTTTGTCCTGATGTTCCCAAAAACTGCTTTTTTTCCCTCTATGAATGTTATTATTAGTAAAATAAATAGGTATAAAATAATAACCAGATGTATATTGTGCCATGGTTGTGCCTGTAAATGATCAATTGCAATGAGTCTGCCCCTTATACAGTCCTGCACCAATCACTTATTGCTTTAGGTTGTGTATGTGACAGAGAGACTTGCACGTGCCCCCCATAGTGTAACATTAACCCTGCAATGTTTAACCCTTGTTATTAACACACTAAGGGGCCGATTCATGAAGCTCGAGTGAAGGATTCGAATTAAAAAAACTTCGAATTTCGAAGTGTTTTTTGGGCTACTTCGACCATCGAATGGGCTACTTCAACCTTCGACTACGACTACGAATCGAACGATTCGAACTAAAAATCGTTCGACTATTCGACCATTCGATAGTCGAAGTACTGTCTCTTTAAGAAAAACTTCGACCCCCTACTTCGGCAGCTAAAAGCTACTGAAGTCAATGTTAGCCTATGGGGAAGGTCCCCATAGGCTTGCCTGAGATTTTTTGATCGAAGGATATTCCTTCGATCGTTGGATTAAAATCCTTCGAATCGTTCGATTCAAAGGATTTAATCGTTCGATCGAAGGAATAATCCTTCGATCGTTCGATCGCAGGATTTGCGCTAAATCGTTCGGCTTCGATATTCGAAGTCGAACGATTTTAGTTCCTAGTCGAATATCGAGGGTTAATTAACCCTCGATATTCGACCCTTCATACATCTGCCCCTAAATATTGTATCTCAAAGTAAAACTCATTCCTGTGCTTATATCCTTTCAGTACTTGAAGAAAAAGTTACTTTAAAGGAGAAGGAAAGTTACCAAAGCAATTTATTGCCAATAGATTAGTCACAATAGTGCAAGCTGTAACACTATATTTAGTCTGCAGAATACTTTACCATACCCGAGTAAGCAGCTCTAGAAGCTCTGTCTGTTTGTTTAGGATAGCAGCTGCCATATTAGCTTGATGTGACATCACTTCCTGTCTGAGTCTCTCCCTGCTTGCCAATAGCTCTGGGCTCAGATTACAGCAAGGAGAGGGGAAGAGGAGCAAACTGAGCATGCTCAAGCCCAAACCCTGGAGGTTTAAGCTGAAAACAGGAAGTCTGATACAGAAGCCCATGAGTACACAATAGAAGGAAAGAAATGTGGTGTTTCTTTTGACAGAGGACTCAGAGCAGCATTACTTTGAGGGTTTACAGGTGTATTTATATAGATCTTTCCTTCTCCTTTAACACATTTCCCTGATTTTACATTTTCCTGGATTTCCCGGTCCCCTGAAAAACGTAAAATGGGGGTTCTACTGTATATTAGACCTTCCCAGGTTCTTCGTCCAATTGCTAAAGACATGCCATCTCCCAGTGTGGGTGCAGGAGCGCTCAGAAGTCCATACTGCTCCCCATGGGGTCTCCCTATTTATATTGCTAGTGAGAGTGAGCTCTGAAGGTCAGTAACAGCTGGGATGTCATTGGTCAGATCTCACGTTATTGAATGAATGTTGATCTCAGGGCCCCAACATTACTCTTGACATTGGTGGGCGGTTATGAGTTGACTCAGGGCAGACTTGATCAGAAATGGCTTGACACACAGGCTTGAATACTCTATAGTTTTAAGACAAATAAAGATTCTGCTGAGTCTCCTGACTTAAGGGCAGAGACACACGCTCAGATTCGGGGAGATTAGTCGTCCAACGACAAATCTCCTCTTCTTCGGGGCGACTAATCTCCCCAAACTGCCTCCCGCCTGCTAGAATCGAAATCGCCAGCGGGATGGCAATTGGTGCACTTCGTTTTCCGAAGTCGCCCGAAGTTGCCTCGCGACTTCGGGCGAAAATGAAGCGCTCCAAGTGCCATCCCGCCGTCGATTTCGATTCTAGCTGGCGGGAGGCAGCCGAAGAAGAGGGCAACTAAATCTCCCTGAATCTAAGCGATTGTCTCTGCCCTAAAGTTGAACTTGGAGACAATGAGGGGACACGGTGCTTCAGCTTTCTCTGCACACAATGATGTTATTTTCTTGCACCTATCAGTGCCGGCCTTGGAATGGAACCGCAGCCAGCCAGGGGAAACAGAAGGGGAACCGAGAGAATATTGTTCCTTATTTATTTTTTGATAAATGAGGTGGAAGAAAATTGGCCTGCAAGGTCATATGCAAATACGGGTGCAGTGTAATCACTGAGTTACTCACTAAATGCCAGTTTTACTTCTCAAACATTGTTGGCCAATGAACTCATGGAAATTGCCCAATATGAGTGGAATTTCTAAGAGAGTCGCACAAATAACATATTTATTGCAGGCAGGGAGCTTACCCCATTTATTGTGACTATTGTGTAAAATGACACTGTTTAAACTGCAAATAATTCACTCTACAATATACAATGTCATTCCTGAACCAGCAAGTGTATTTAGCTGTAATATTGGTGTGTAGGTGCATCTCAGGTCATTTTGCCTGGTCATGTGATTTCAGAAAGAGCCAACACTTTAGGATGGAACTGCTTTCTGGCAGGCTGTCGTTTCTCCTACTCAATGTAACTGAATGTGTCTCAGTGGGACCTGGATTTTACTACTGAGTGCTGTTCTTAGATCTACCAGGCAGCTGTTATCTTGTGTTAGGGAGCTGCTATCTGGTTACCTTCCCATTGTTCTGTTGTTAGGCTGGGGGGAAGGGAGTGGGTGATATCACTCCAGCTTGCAGTACAGCAGTAAAGAGGGACTGAAGTTTTTCAGAGCACAAGTCACATGACTGGGGGCAGCTGGGAAATGGACAATATGTCTAGCTCCATGTCAGATTTCAAAATTAAATATAAAAAAATCTGTTTGCTCTTTTGATAAATGGATTTCAGTGCAGAATTCTGCTGGAGCAGCACTATTAACTGATGTGTTTTGAAAAAATGTTTTTTCCCATGACAGTATCCCTTTAAGTAAGATGTAGAGAGTGAGACAATTTGCAATTGGTTTTCATTTTTTATTGTTTGTGATTTTAGAGTTATTTAGCTTTTTATTCAGCAGCTCTCCAGTTTTCAATTCTGATGGCTAGGGTCCAAATTCCCCTAGCAACCATGCACTGATTTGAATAAGAGACTGGAATATGGATAGGAGAGGCCCGAATATTACGAAAATTGCCGAAGCGTCAGAAGAAGACCTGATAAAGACCGAAGAAGAAGAAAATGGCTGCCGTAAACTCTGCAGGACAAAATTTGCACGAGGGGTAAGTACAAAGTTAGGGGCATTTGCCCGGGGTAGCAGCTAGGCTGGGGGGAGGGTGTTACGGGTTTTTTTTAAAATAAGGGGTTTACTTCTCCTTTAAGTCTAAGTGCAACCATTAGGCTCTGCTTGTGTATCTGCATGAAGTCATTGGAAGCCGGCAAGTAAATAAAGGGCTACCTATCCTTATAAACCTACAGCTGAAGAAGAACAGATTTATATTATATATTATTATATTATATATCTAGTTTCACTGGACACCATGGAGGTCACAGACCTAGCTGTACAGATACACAGCATTTCTATACATGAACACAATAACAAATGACTCATACATAAGAAAAAAACTTGGACTTTATACAGACATTTCACAGAAATGGACAGGAATTATTTACAGCCAAACGTTTTTAATTCTAAGGCTATTTGTAACAATTGTTTTTCATTTTTATGGTTTTTGGATTATTTAGCTTTTTGTTCAGCAGCTCTTCAGTTAGCAATTTTGGATGCTATCTGTTAGTTTTCAAATTACCCTACCTGATTAAGACATTGGAAGATTAATCAGAGAGAGCCTGAATAGAAAGATATGGAATAATTATTAAAAATAACAATGGAATTGTAGCCTTACAGAGCAATCGTTTTCTTTTGCTGCTGGGGACAGTGACTCCCATCTGACAGAGGCAGAAGAAAAAGATATTAAAAATTGAAGATAAACTGAAACGTTGCTCAGAATAAGACATTCTATAACATACTAAGGGGCCTATTTATTAAATTTCAATTTTTTCTGGTCGAGTTAAAGGGGAAAAATTCAAATTTTTAGATAGAAAAAAACCCTTGAATTTTTCAAGATTTATTATACCTCAAAGCTGCAAACAATCTGAATACGCCTGTCAAAATCATGTAGAAATCAATGGCAGATGTCCCTCGCCATCTGCGCTGGGTTTCATTCGATAATCCGAAAAAGTCAAGGTTTTTGGGTGGCAACTCGAAAAAGTCAAATTTGAAAAAGCCGTATGATTTGAATTGTCGCATGATTTTGTCTAGGATTCGGTTCGGTATTCGGCCGAATCTTTCACGAAGGATTCAGAGGTTTGGCCGAATCCAAAATTCGGGATATGTTGCATCCCTAATTTTGTCAAGACTTTTCCCACAATGACTTTTTCAAGCTGATTTTTTGATAAATTAGGTTGATTCGGAAAAATCTGAGTTTCTGTAAATACCCCCATAAAAGTTAACTTAATGGACAACTGCCGCTTTACAAACGGAAAAAAGTATATTCAGAACAGGCCCTATTCATTTCACTCAAGGGGAGGTATATTCAGTTTGCTGTGACCCTACTGGCACCCTAGACTGAGGGGCCTATTTATCAACAATCTAATTTTTATAGTTTTTAAAACCACAACTAGACTCTCAAACTCTAAAACTGCAAATGTGAGAACATTCTGCAGAACTCGGAGCTAAAAAAAAAAAAACCTCTAAAGCCTCTAAAAAGTTTTTTGGACAATTCCTAATGAAAAAAAGAAAACCTCTAAAATTCCAAATTGATTTAGAGCAGTCCAATTGGATTAGCCCAGCTCCCATCGACTTCTAATGGACCTTGGGAAGTTTCGTATTAGAGATTTTTGTGTTTTTAACACAAAATTTTAATACAACATTTTCATAAAAAATTTTTTTTAAATGAGACAACCACATATTTGTAGATATTCGTGGAAACAATTGAAAATTGATTGTTAGTAAATGGACCCCTGAGTTTTAGCTCCCTCGGAGTTTTGTTATAGCTTGTGCAAAAAGCTGCCATAAAGCTATACCAACCATGGCCATTCACCTGTATTACTTAAGTATTTAAAGGTATATTTGCCCTTTAAACAGAGCAATACGCAGCACTGGTTTGGCAGGTTTTTGCAGGGAATCCAGCTATAAATAAATACAATAAAATATGCAATAAATCACTTGCTGCTCTCCTAAGCTCACATAATGGGAACAAGTGACTTGATTATAGAGAAGTTATTCACAGCTTGTGCAGGGAAAAAGGTAAATGGTAAATGCCCTATAAAATTACATTCTAACCAATTAAAGCTCAGGGAATTTTCCCTTGTGTATTTTCATTTCCTTTTACACATTCTCATAAACCCAAGAGTGTTACAACTGAATTTATAGAATGAAACACCGCTGCTTCATCATCACATTGTGAATTCTGACTCATTTATACAGTGATCTCCTTCCTCCATGAACAGAAGTTCCTGGTCAGGTCCTCCAAAGGTTGGGGCCCTGAGATAGAAAAGCGTCATTCAGGAGTAGTAAGAGAAGCTTGCAGGGATTGGTGAATTGTGGGGAATCGGTTGGGTATATCATGGGGGGTTATATGTAGTATAGGGCCCCGTAATTACTGATGCCCTGCCCTGTTCCTGAGTGATGTTGGGTTGTATTCTTTCACTAGATTCCCTTCCAGAAACTGGCATGGTTCATGGTCATAACAGAGACTAGTGGATCATACATTTATATTTTCCTGTATTGTCATAGTCCTGTATTTTCCATGGTAAGTTCTGAATATCCATATGTTCAGGGAGCAGATTATAAATAAATGATATCATACACATTAACCAGTGGAGCCCTTGGACAATAGGACACCAGTTTGTACAGCCACGTCATTGACCTTCACGCTTGTGTTCCAAACCACCACCACAGCTGAGTCAAGATCGGATGGAAATTGTTGAGTTGAGGTCTCATTTGTTCTACATCAGTGTTCTCCAGACTTGTTCAGGTCTTTGAGACCCATCATTTAAGTAGGGGACCTTAGGTTTGCCACCTGGCCAGTATTTAATTTAAAAATGTTGCTTGATGACAATGTTATTTATAGGGAAAACCCATAAAAATATAGGAAGGCTGGTATTTTTTTCCAGAAAACGTGGCAACCCTACTCATCACAAAATTGTAGTCTTATGTAGACATCATGGTGTCAGCTATTCACTTATAGTTCCAAGAATAAGGAGTAAATCTTCACACTCAAATCTCGTCTTCAAGCTGATCTTCCAGGAATAGCTAAGTGATATATAAGGCACTCTTATGTCTCCTTCAACCTGGGCCATCCTCCACTTTGGGAGCCACTGCTCTCCATAGACAGATTTTTATGAAACTGCAGAGAACGGGGTTTGAACTTTACCATTGTATGGGGTGGTTGTAACATGATTCCCTACTCGAGCTGTTCATTATTTAGATGCTTGATCTTCAGTCTTTGATGCAGTTTGTTTCTTCTTGTATGGGAAAATGAAGATGATCATCATCAAGCATAACTGGAATGGAAAGGTGGGGATTGCAGCCTGGGGCTACTTTAAAAGGGTAGACATAACCAGAGCTTTGCCAATTGGTAGACTCTGCAAAGAAGCACAAAATCCATCAGTACACATGGAATTCTACCTCCTTATCTGTGAAGATGGTTGTATCAGTTAAGAAACAGTACTATAGACTGCACCATAAGTCAACGTATAGTATATCAAATGGCACGGTCTGAGCATTCATGACACTTACTCGAGTACAACAGTTCACTTAGCAAGGATACAGAAGAGGCTTTTCATCTAGAACCCCCCGCCAACATATACTATATGAAGTGTACTAAAAACCCCAGCAGGCATCAGCATTAATAAAAACTCCAGTAGTACCAGTAATGGTAACCACCCTCCCACAGGATGAAGTTTTGCATAAATGCATGGGCCAAACCATTAGCTGACGTTTTATCAAGACGTCATCAGCTTTCCTTCTACTTGGCACTGGCATGCTCTGGCTCAGTAGTCTAATAGCTGCAATTGGTTTGGCTTCACTTAAAGGGGATTTTTAGCAGTTGTAATAAAAATATATTTTCATTGGTCTTACCCGAGAGGTGGCAAGTCTGCATTGGACTATTCTCAGCATAGGTTAAGATTGCTTCTGCAGGATTTTCGGACAGGTCTGTACTCTGGGTTCCCTTGGACGTTGGCAACAGTACTGTCTTAGCTACATCTTGTTCAGTTCTTGCATCTGCTGTATTTAAGGACGATGGTTTGTTGTCCTTCTAAGAAAATCAATGCAACATCATTATAATTCTATTCAGAGTCATTTTATGGCCTTGTATTAAGCTTGTGTACCATTGAAATGACGTTGCAGTTGTCGACCCCTCATTATTTATGGCTTCTGACAATATATAGACCCCAGGACCCTAAGTCATACCACCTTATTGTCCCTATTTATGTGGGATAATCCTGGCAGAACCCATAAGAGGAGGAGCTTATCCAAAAACAGGTAGGGTTTGGGTGAATGGAGGATGTGTCTGGGTTAAATATGTTATGGCCCTAAACATTCCAATTTTCCTTATATGATGTATTGACAGGGTGTGCCCCTAAATCTGGCCATACACTATAAGATCCACTCGTTTGACTAGGTTGCCAAACGAGCTGATAATTCCCCCTGATATGTTCACCTAAGGTGGAGATACCGAGCTTAATCCAGTCGTTGGCCCTAGGGTCAAACAATCAGATTATAATGGCGTTCATATGAGCCATGAGAACAACGCATCAACAATTTGATTCTCGATCAGATGGGAAAATCAAACCTTGACGATTGTCATCTGCCCGATTTTTAGCCAGATATCAGTGGGTGGGCCCAACAGAAGACCCCATAAATGGGCATGTAAGCTGCTGAATTGGTCTAAAGGGCCATCTTAAAGGAGAAACAAACCTTTGCTACTAAAATCACCTACCCCCCTACCCTGCATAGACCCCCCTCCCCCCCAGCCTAGGTGGTACCTTTGCTAAATGCCCCTCAGAGTTCACAGGTGCCATCTTCAGCCACTTCGGTAATCTTTGGGTCTTCTTCTGGCGTGAAAAAGACAATTGCTCCAACTGCGCATGTGCCGATATGCTGCTCTATTCCCGAAGATTATCAAAGAGAAAAAGATGGCTGCCGTGAACTCCAATGCCCTGAATCTGCACGAGGGGCAAGTAAAGAGATAGGGACATTTAGCAAAGGTACCACCTAGGCTGGAGGGGGAGCAGGGAGGGGGGTCTATGTAGATGAATTCAAATGTCTAAAACTGGGCCTGTGAGTAACGGGATCTTTTCAAAAACAGCAGATAAAGAATATCATGCTCTTACCTCGATGCCCATGGCACGAACTGGAAAACAGAAAGAGAGCGACACGTTAGTGTCCATTTGTACCACATAGCACAAACATATACAATTCTCTTGGGTACCCATCAACCATTCAGGTGCTTCTAAGAGCAGTTAAATGTTGGTATCTTTCTGCTAGAGCTTTCTGGTCCAGGGGCCTAAGGGTACATTTTGTAACTCTGTGGGAGAGGGACAAAGTGCTACAAATCTCCAACCATTTAAAGTGAACTGGAATCAGACCCAAGCACCCAGTGCTGTCAAGTGTCTGAATAGGGAAAGTAGTAAATATGTAACATTGGGTGTTACTAGAGTACTCTAATTGCAAATTGCAGATTTTAACTCAGGGATCCCCAACCTTTTTTACCCATGAGCCACATTTAACCGTAAAAAGAGTTGGGGAGCAACACAGGCATAAAATAAGTCCCTGGGGGTGCCAAATAAGGCGTTTGATGGGTTGGCTATTTGGTAGCACCTATATGGACTGGCAGCCTACAGGAGGCTCTGTTTGGCAGTACCTCTGGTTATATGCAACCAAAACTTGCCTCCAAACCTGGAATTAAAAAAATCATCCCAGGCCACTGGGGACAATAGCCAAGGGGTTGGCGAGCAACATGAGGAACACTCTAATGGGAGCTTACATGGGAAGGGGTAGGATGTCTGAACGAAGCAGTGGGTTGGACTAAAACACTCTAATGGGAGCTTACATGGGAAGGGGTAGGATGTCTAAATGAAACAGTGGGCTGGACCAGAAGACTCAGATCGAAGCTCGTGGGGGAAAAAGCAGTCTAGCCAAAGCAGTAGGTACAACAAGGAAATGCATAGCAACTTCTAGAGGTAGCGGTTAAGGATACTCTAGATTTGCTTCTACTAGAGATGCATATAAGCATTAATTCAAACACTGTAATGCTAAATTAGTGGGTCAGGTTAACTACCCGTTATGTTGAATTAAATACAGTAGAGGCTTTATATTTGTAACAGAAATACATGTAGGGGCCCATTTACTTAGTTCGAGTGAAGGAATAGAAATAAAAAAAACTTTGAATTTCGAATGTTTTTTTTGGCTACTTCGACCATCGAATTGGCTACTTCGACCTTCGACTACGACTTTGAATCGAACGATTCGAACTAAAAATTCGATAGTCGAAGTACTGTCTCTTTAAAAAAAACTTCGACCCCCTACTTCGCCACCTAAAACCTACAGAGGTGCCATGTTAGCCTATGGGGAAGGTCCCCATAGGCTTTCTATCAATTTTTCGGTTGAAGAAAAATCTTTCGATCGATGGATTAAAATCCTTCGAATCTAACGTTTCGAAGGATTTAATCGTTCATTTGATCGTTCGATCAAACTATTTACGGTAAATCCTTCAACTTCGATATTTGAAGTCAAAGGATTTACATTCGGCAGTCGAATATCGAAGGTTAATTCGATATTCGACCACAAGTAAATTTGCCCCTAATTGTCTCTTAGTTGTCTCACAAAGTATTTTTAGAATTCTATCCTTCCTTTTACATTGCCATGATGCCTCTACCCTCGTCATAACCCAATGTCACACATCCCTATTCTGTCCGTTCCCTCAGCGCCTCTTTACCACATCTGCTTTCCCTCTACTTATAGTAACATAAGTAGAGGAATCCATCATCTGTCCCTCCCAATTGGAGCTTACAGTCTATCTAAACCTCTGATAAAATTTTAATCAGAAGCCAAATAATGTCCTGTATTTTTGGAATATGGGGAAGGGGGTTAAGATGGAGAAACCCATGCAGGGAGAAAATACAAACTCCTTGCAGATAGGACCCTGGTTGGAATCAAACCCTTACGCTGCGAGGCAGCAATGCTACCCACTGGAATGTTAAATAATAGGAGCTGTAAATGTAGTATATTAGGACGATATGTGAATCAAAGGGTGAAATGTAACAACAGACCTGAACTTTGCTCCAGGCCTAGTAACCCTTAGCAACCAATCAGGTGCTTTAAAATAAGCAACCTACCAAATGCTGTGTGCTGAATGGTTGCCATAAGTTACCAGACATGTTATGACATTACCACCCTACGATGGCAGCTAACCAGGGATTTTAAAGCTCATAATACAAAGGTTTTTTTTTTTTTTAAATAATATAAAGCGGCTTTGTGTGTGTGGGAAACGAGAAAACTCATTAGTAGAGAATTATGCATTATCATCAGCAAAAACGGTTACTTCCCCTTTAACCACGGAGAAATGAACAAGAGACACAAAATGCAGCCAACTTTCCGTGTAAAATGGGGAAGCTGATAAAAATGATTTTGCTATGTCGTAAATGAAGGTTCTAGTACAGTCATTCATTGCATAATGCACACAGGCAGGAAGAGACAGCGCCATCTCTACATACGTGTTCCTTTCTCTCTTTGTAAATTTCCCTTTCCGCTGTATTGATGATTTCCACAACCCCAAATGCTGAGCTTCTCAACAGAAACCTAGAACCCACTGAGCATGTGCAGTGCCACTGACACTCAGAGCATTGGCTAACGAGATTCAAGATAACGAGATCCTATGAACAACTTTGAAGACCAGGATCATTACTGACTGCTGAACCTCTAGGCTGGTACAGTACATTTACTATTTAAAGTACAGTATTTGATTTTTTTGATTTTTTTTTTGTTTAGTTTTTATTACTTCAGTTCTCCTTTAATAAAATGGTGCAGAACCTGAAAAGAGGAAAAAAAGGAAGAGCCTTTCCTAATTTTCTTGACTTCTATAGACATGCACCAATGTGAATCACATACACAGGACTGTATTCTTACCTATTCCCTTCAAAACATGAGTATTGGTAACAAGCAATAATATTATGAGTCCTAAACAGATCAGGCCAATAGTCACGGGAATTATAATCCAGAGTGGGGTACCTGAAAAGGGATAAATAAGAGCTGAATTATAGTGTTTAAGGTCATGGGGAAGAATATGCAGAAAGATACATCCAGGTTAATAAATGTATTATAAAATCATCGACTAATGCAATTAGAAGTTAAAGGCCAAATATCAAGATCTTATTTTATTGTTACATGGCAGGTAATGTTATAGGGATCTTCAGCTAGAACTTCAATGGCAGAGATGGAGACATCATTGAGACGCTGGAGACCGGGGGCCACTTTAATATGAATTAAGAAATGTAAGAAATGCACACGTGTTATACTATCATACAAATAACATGACAGCTCCCACCCATGTATATATATATACAGAAAGGAATGTTCTACCTTCACTTAGTTATATCTTCCTATTGTACGTTCTAAGGGAAGTAATATAGCAGCTCCACCCACATATATATATATATATATAAATACACATTTAGAGAAAAAGAATGCTCTGTGTACACAATAACCTTTGTCCTATAAAAACATGTAAGCAGATATCCTTGTTATGCAGCAAGACTATTGAGCGTATTGTTATGTTATGTGGCTTTTGCCAATTCTGTTGCCAAGGTTGCCATTCTCTCCTTTATGTTAAAGGTAACTGTTATTAATTGAAAATGCTGATCAAATAAAGAAAAGAAATGTGGGGACATTTGGCCAGATTATGTTATTGTTACTGTCTACTGAAGATACAATGCTCTTAATAAGCTTATTAGTATCCAGGGGTTGTGATAACAATCAGGGTAGGGTAACACAGAACTGCCATCTAGGGGGTATATTTATCTATGAGTGAAGTTAATAGTGAAGTTCCGCCACTAGAGTGAAATTCCGCCACTTCCCATTCATTTCTATGGGGGTTTTAAAGGTGTATGTATCAAAGGGTGAAATTTCACTTTCACTCATTGATAAATACGCCTTTCAAAATCCCATAGAAATGAATGGAGAGCTGCGGAATTTCACTCTAGTGGCAGAACTTCACTCTTTGATAAATTTACCCCTTGGACTTTGCAACTAGTGCTGAACCACAGCTTCCACCCTAGAAGTGCAAGTGGGACAAGAAACCATGGTAGAGCAAGATGGCTATGGTAATGACTACAGTAGGGAAAGATGGCTGTGGTAGGGGAAGATGGTCATGCTAGGTCAATATGGTGATGTTTCAGCAAGATGTCAATGGTAGAGCAAGAAGGTGATGTTATAGCAAGATGTCTATGACAGAGCAAGAAGATGAAGTTATAGGAAGATGTCAATGGTAGAGCAAGAAGATGAAGTTATAGGAAGATGTCAATGGTAGAGCAAGTAGGTGATGTTATAGCAAGATGTCTATGGTAGAGCAAGAAGATGATGTTATAGGAAGATGTATATGGTAGAGCAAGAAGATGATGTTATAGGAAGATGTATATGGTAGAGCAAGAAGATGATGTTATAGGAAGATGTATATGGTAGAGCAAGAAGATGATGTTATAGGAAGATGTATATGGTAGAGCAAGAAGATGATGTTATAGGAAGATGTCTATGGCAGAGCAAGAAAATGATGTTAAAACAAGATGTCTATGGTAGAACAAGAAGGCGGTGTTATAGCAAGATGTCTATGGCAGAGCAAGATGGTATGGCAAGACAGTGGAGAATTGTGGCAAGAGAAACAATAAAATCATCCTAAAATAGTGGGTTTGGTGCATCCCTATAATTTAATAATCTGTCTGAACACAGACTCTTCTTAAATTAGAAAGACATAAGAGCTCATTTACATGAAGAAGAGAAAGAGCTAGAAGAACATTGCACTTAATGTTGTGCCATTTGTTTCATGCGTAAGGGAGTGGCGTGTTCCACCCATGTGCCGCTTCTTCCCTCTCAAGTGCAAGTTACACCTGTCTGTAAGCAAATTACTAACCGGCACAAATCTTTTCACCTACTGTATGTGGAGCAAAATTTTACTCCTTATTTGGGTGGGTACAGTTACACTGGAAATCTGGTGAAGAATGTATTTATTGAATCAAACAGAAGAGGAGCAGAATTAGTACCATTGTCTGATGGATCTATATGTCCGCCATTTGTCCTGTGATCTGTTCAAAAAAGAAAGTCAAAAAAGTTCAAGGCTGGTTGGGGATTGAGGGAATGGTGATTCATACAAGTTGGAGGGCTTTCCAGTTAAAGACTAGTAGCATTAACCAACAAGAGTTATTAGACTGTATTGTAGACCAAGTACAGGAATGGTGGCTTCTTGGCACCTCCTGGGGTCTGGTACAACACTAGTAGAATAATAAAGGAGTACTCACCTGTGGTGGATTCCACTGTAGTTGTGGGGGTGGTGACACGTCGGCAGTGCATGCACTTCCCCAGTGGGTTGTAGAGCTCACACACAAAGCCATCTTGGCAGCCGCACTCGGTAGCAGTGGTGGCAGAGCAATTGACAGTGGCTACCAGTCCTGTATCTGACAAGTGAGATAAAGGCATAAGAAGTTTGGATTACATGCATGCAGATGGATCGTGTGAAATGGAGCAACAGGTGGAGTAAAGAAAAACATAGTAAGGGATAATTATGACCATGGCAGACTATTAATTAATTACCAGCAGCAGATGACTCCTTGAATCAAACGTTGTCATGTTTCTTTATAATTCATAAATCCGCCCATAGATTTTTGTCTTCTTACCCTACCCCCAACATTGCCCTACAATACTCTACACCTCCTTTTGAACGAAAAGTCCCAAATTATAAATCCACAAAGATGGAGTTTATGTGGTTTGCTGCAGATAAGGGATGTGACTAGTAATAACTGGGTGTTGTCTCAGACTGGGAACATGACCTGAAATGCCCTGATTTCTTATATGCTCGGAATGCTGGGAAATATTAAAATTATTAGTGGGGCTGTGGGGTTTTCAATGAGTCAATGAATATCGTTCAATTCAATCTCTATATCTATAATACCGGAACGCTACTAATAATCAAATCTCAATTCTAAATGTTTAAGTCAAAATGATTCTAGATTAGAGATAAATCAGATAATCTCTTTAATAGCATGAATTGCTCACCCTTTATCAACTTTCACCTGGGTGTGTATACCTCAGGTCTCACACTCATGGTTTCGCAAACAGCATAGAAGGGAAAACGCACTCACCAGACGAGTGGCCCAGGTGCATCCAGTGTCGGACTGGGACACCAGGGGCCCAACAAAAACCCTTAGACCAGGGGCCCACCCAAACACCTTTAGACCAGGGGCCCACTCTAAGTATTATTTTCTTCCTTTCCTTAGTCAACCTCTATTCTCCTATTCTCTTTTCTTTCCATACTATAACATATTATTCCATCTATTTAGCCTCTTTATTCTCATAAAAAAAGGGAATGGCCTTGAAATAAGCCAAATATTTAGAAGCAGGAGGGCCCACTAACACCTTGGCCCACCGGGAGCTTTCCTGGTATGCCGGCCAGTCCGACACTGGGTGCATCGCCCCGAACCCGTAGCTGGAGGTGAAGAGCAGTCGAAGAAGAAAATTGGCGAGCACTATGTTTGCCACTCGTTGAATAATAAGGTCAACTTTATTTCAGCAGTTTAAAAACATCAAAGTCCTGATTCATTATCCAAAGATACATAGTCATGGGCTGTGGGGTTTCAATATTCTACTTTTCAGGCTTATAATGGAGTGCTACCCAAGCTGGGCACCCTAGACCTGGGCAAATGCGGAGACGTCAATTAAAGGAAAACTATACCCCCAAAATGAATACTTAAAGGCGTTTTGGCTCATGTGACCTGACATGTACAGTATGCATGCCTCCCAACATTTTTGAAATAAAAAGAGGGTCAAAAATATTTGCTGCGTGTAGCATTTTTGAGGGCCATTTTTGAGGCCACACGCCTAATTACAGTGTTCATTTTGGCAGGTTAAGAAAGTTTGAACATATTTCTGTGTTTTGTTTTCAGTTATTACAGTTTTGCTAATGAAGGTGAATTGCCTTTTAAGCCGTGAGTCTAACTTCTCCCAAGGGACTTCCTTATCTAAATTGTTACAATTATGTATTTGCTTATCTCTAATTTGTTACAAAGTATATTATTTGCACCTGTTAGCTGTTCTGGGCGCTCTACCAAAAGCCAATTATCTTAGAAACTTTGTTTCTTTGTTCTGGCTGTTCAGTGCAGAGAAAATCGGGACTTTCCAGTACAAACGTGGGACTGCGGGTTGACCTGTCCCGCTGAAAACGGTTGGGAGGTATGTGTATGGTTTGTTTGTGTGCACAGTGAATCGTATGATCCCAGGGGGCGGCCCTTATTTTTTTAAAATGGTAATTTTCTATTTATGATTACCCAATGGCACATACTACTAGAAAAGTATGTTATTATGAAAATGGTTTATTTACATGAAGCAGAGTTTTACATATGAGCTGTTTAATGTGATATATTTTTATAGAGACCTACATCATTTGGTGGGTATAGTTTTCCTTTAATGGCATGTCACCAGGGAGGTTATTATACAGCCCTGGCATGTATGTAAGGCCTTAATCTACTTTACACTTGGGTTGCAGCCCAACCATTGTTTCATTGGTAAAATAGTAGCCAAGGCCACATGTCAAGTTGTTACCACCCAGGCCTGACTAGTTGCTCCCTGATATGCCCAGTTATGACCAACCCCCCCCCCCCCCTTGGCCATGCCCTGAATCTAGCCTAATCCCCACCCCCTTTTATCCCCCATCCCATGGAATAAGTTATTCAGATTGTCAGGAGTGGATCATTATTCAAAGGCCCCTTTTCCTACTCACCTTTAGGACAGGGCCAACACATTTTGCATCTATTGGCGTAGATCCATTTCTCATTGTAGAAATCCGCAGGGCACGGTGTGCAGGTTGTGTTGGATGTAGCATTGCATTGGGAGGAGGCATAAGTGCCTGTGGGGCAGAATGATTCATTATTACAAATACAGGGGTAATTAATAGACAATACAGAAGTCACTGGCCATAGAACGTGTGTTGCAACGAATTACTAATCAGCCTTCTACTGGATGTTGCTCACTCTCCTGAGCTAAATAACTCAAAACCCACAAATAATAAAAAATGAAAACCAATTGCAAATTGACTCAGAATATCACTCTCTACATCATACTAAATTTAAAGGGTAGCTAATCACAGGCATATGTACCATTACAGAGGATTTGGACAGGGGAGAGAACGATGGGAGGACTTTCTTACTTTTAGTTCTATCAATGTTCGTCCGCCTCCCCCCTCCTTTATAGAAATGGGGGACACTCTTTGGCTGTGAGTATTATGTGAAACATTGTTGTGGATCTTTAATGCTTCAACAATATACAGCCATTTTAATGCTTTGTGCCTAAAAGAGCCCACCCTCTCCCTACAGGTAGATATTGGCGCACAGTAAGTGAGATATATAATAGGAATCTAGGAAATATCACAGCTGTGAGAAACACCAAAACTTAAAATTTAATTTGTTAATAAATGTGTCTCACAGGTGGATTTGCAATTAGATTTTATTCACAATCAACCTAAATATATTTTTAGCAGCAGTTTGGTAGGGTCCCAAATCACTGGCTTGTACCAAAAGCAGTTAATGAGACCAGTCTTAGCATTACAGTAATATTGACATGTTCTAGTTTGCCTTTAAAAATCTAGTTTAATTAAAATGGAAAGTAGTCCCTTTTCCTCCCTCCAGCCCACCCCCATCTTTGTTTAGGAATGTCATTGGTGGAATTGGAGGAGCAAACACCCAATGGAATCAAGTCTTCTCCATGCCCTACAAGCCAACTTGTGAAACAAAAGTTGTATTGTTAAATAACAGGGTAACAGAACCTGGTATTGCCAGTTTGCCTTGTTATCAGCCTTGGGTTTGCAGCAGAAGTTTGTTGTTTACAGCTGGATTTATACTATATACTGGTGAAGCTGGAGGCATAACAGGGCCTGCTTGGATAGTTGCTGGGTCATTTACTTTTATGCGGTTCCCCTTTAAATGCTACCAATCTTTTTTGTACCCTTGAGTTAAAAGGATGAAAGCCCATACCAGGGTCAAAATTAACAGCAGAGATCTCACAATATGTTACCTGGGGGGCACTTGGAGCAGCATTTTTTGTGTTTCAGGTGAAAATATTCATGTTCTCCGCAGTTCTTTTCAATCCCTGGGGCCTGGAAGCACAGAAATGGTTATTGGATCTCTTTCTCTCATACACGGAAATCACTGCATGGCGCACAATCGCCCAACCGCATACAACTCCCAGCACCTTTGCAGAACCTAGCTGTAGCAGGTTGCCTGAACTATGCACAATCCAAACATTAACGTATAAGAGGAGAATGAGAGAAAGGAATGAAGGAAACCCCTCAAGGCAGAACAGGGTTTGAATATGGATGTAGAAATAACTTTGATAAATTTAATTCATGTATATTGGGAGGTTGCTTCGATTGACATTTTCTTGCCTTAGGCAAATGAAGTCTCAAGTCCAGAGTTTCTCAACCATTTTCTAAGAGGAGTAATCAGGATGATCAGAATTGTAAGGCAAGACTTGACACATAAATAATTAAACAACATATTGAAGTTGGCAGCTATTTGACTGTGATATACAGCATTGTACAAGCCCACCCTAAGCAGCAGCCCTATTCTTCTCAAACAGAATTCTCTAAGACACATGGTCAGATTCGGCGACAAATCTCCTCTTCTTCGGGGCGACTAATCTCCCTGAACTGCCTTCCTGCCGGCTAGAATGAAAATCGCTAGCGGGAAGTCGCCCGAAGTTGCCTCAAAAGGCAGGGGAAGGCAGTTCGGGGAGATTAGAGATTGACAGTGAGGGGCGGGTCAGGGAGAGAGCCGGGCCCCCACCTGATGGAGGTGTAATTTGTTGGACGTAACATAACCCAATCTCTGGATCAATCAGCTTGCCTAACTCAATGTCTCAAACTGTACCTTATGTTGGCTCTTGGGGCCTAAAAGCAAATGCTGGAAGCCAAGGATGGGCACAAATACCCAGTAAATCAGCTTTGCTTATATCACTAGGGGGCTGGCGGCCAAGCTTTCTCCATCCGAAGCCAAACAGTGCTGGACAGCCCGACTCAGTAACAGGAGTGCACGAAGGATTTTACTATTCCAGCCTATAAATATGGTACCTGATGCCCATGTTTTTATTAGACATAGGAAGGTTAAGTAAGGTGGGGTGCACAACTCCCAGGATCCCATGACTGCACAAGGTTGTGATCAACAACATTAACTAAATATAAGCTATAAATTCAGCCAAACCAGTTGAGAAGCTCATTATACAGGGGCTATGGAGCACTGATCCTGCCATTGTTCTAATGACATGTGGAGTGGCCCAACAAGGAAGAATCATAAGCCAATGCTATTTTTAGTTTTGTACAGCAAGAGCCCAGGTTGGGTAAATCATTCACAGCTGTTAGTGCAAGGCTTCTGCCATTACAGGTTCCAAGTACTGCATGTACTGCATTAACCCTGCATTAACCCTTAGCCACAAATCAGCAGGTACCTGTTACTAGTGCCCTGTTTAACATCTAACATAGTTCTTTGTATTACTATGGGATAGCAGGTATAGAAGCGAGAGATGGTGCCTATAGTAACAGTGCATAATAGTCTCTGGGAAGGGAGTGTGACTGTGGGATAGCAGGTATAGTAGGGAGAGATAGTAACAGTGGATAATAGTCTCTGGGAAGGGACTGTGACTGTGGGATAGCAGGTATAGTAGGGAGAGATGGTGCCTATAGTAACACTGGGATAATAGTCTCTGGGAAGGGAGTGTGACTGTGGGATAGCAGGTATAGTAGGGAGAGATGGTGCCTATAGTAACAGTGGGATAATAGTCTCTGGGAAGGGAGTGTGACTGTGGGATAGCAGGTATAGTAGGGAGAGATGGTTCCTATAATAACAGTGGATAATAGTCTCTGGGAAGGGAGTGTGACTGTGGGATAGCACATGGTAGTGAGAGATGGTGCCTATAGCAGGGAGTGTGACTGTGGGAGATAAGGGTAGGGAGATGGTGCCTATAGTAACAGTGGGATAATAGTCTCTGGGAAGGGGGTGTGACTGTGGATAGCAGGTATAGTAGGAGAGATGGTGCCTATAGTAACAGTGGGATAATAGTCTCTGGGAAGGGAGTGTGACTGTGGGATAGCGTAGTGCTTGTTGTCTAAAACTGTCTGTATGTGTACTGTATATGGAAATCACTGGTGGAATATGGTTGGTACTATATATATATATATATATATATATATATATATATATATGCAGGTGTAATAATATATTTTTTTCCAGACAATAATAAACAAATTCTATGAAACTATACGCTGGTTATGTGTTGATTGGAGAGGTTAGTGCACTTTCCCAGAAGAGAATCACTTCCCCTTAATGGATTTATATTCTGCTTTTGCAGCCGGGATGAGCCAGACCCCTCCTGTATTGCGTGTGCTTTGCCCTTTATGGAAGGGAAACATTATGTCCTGTGATTTATTGGCGCAATACTCACCACTGCACTGATTTAAAGGAGCAGCCAAGTTATTATTTAGATGAAGGGGTTGAAGATGGTACTTTGTGCCTAGAAAATTCAGTTTCTCTGCACTTATGCTGTAGAATTGAATATAAACTACATACACCCATGCACCCTGGTATTGTACAGCGCTACAGAATATGCTAGGGCTTTATTAATAATCTAACAAAAAATTTCATTTAAATAGGACCTTTCTCTTTTAATTCTGGGACTGGCCTGCAAAGATTGCACAGAACAGAGAGAAGCGAGTATGTGGGAAATGCAGTATGGCAACAAATTTCTCAACAGGGTAAAAAGCCAATATACTGGCTCCTCTGAATTTCCTACCCCTTTCTGTATCAAGACAAGTGGTTGAACTAAAACTCCAGTAAATCAGGTTTTTCATCTGTCCCCTGGAGCATTCCATTCCACGCCGTGTACTTTATGATTGCTCTTTGCTTCATAGACAAGCCAAAGTGCAAAGAAATGAAACTAACACAAATCACCAGGTTTCTGAACCCACAACTCAGTGCTCTCCTGGGTAGAATTTTGACATACACATGAGCATATATTTTGGCACCGTTTTCTGCGTTAGTGGCATTGCTTCCAGCGTGCAATGTGCCCATATGAGTTGGGTTTGTAGAAGACCCGTGCACCTTGCACCTTGGAATTTAGAACTTTGTACTGTGCTGTCCCATTAGTTTCCCCCTACCATCATTATATCTGTCCTCCCCTTCAACACCTAGAGATATTTGAGTTTGTACATTTTTGGGACTGGAGGAGTGTCCCACAAGATTATTGTCATATCACAGGGTATGACAACCTGCAAGATTCCTTGTTGCTCTAGTTCCAATAATGACCAACTAGTTTCTGAGCTTCTCAGCCCCTCAAACAGCTTTCTCACCTGTTGTGCTTCCCTCCATAAGACCACCACCAGCAGAAAGAAGAGCCAAAGGACAGGTCCAACCTTCATAGCTTCATAGAATAGCAGATGCCTATGTCCCACCAACTCTGAGACGGTTATCTCGTGTGGTCAGGTGTGGGTCCTCTAGTCCAGCACAGTCATTAGCTGCTCTACACCATCTGTCATTGCTTCCTAGTTGTACCTTCTCATAATCTCAGTACTTTCACTTGGTCTTCTGGTTTTGCCGTGACTCAAGTTCATGCCCTCTGCACGTTCTCACTCATGAACATGGTTTCCAGGCAGAGCTGTCTCATTATCAACACACTTCAGCTTCTGGCTCACAGCTGCTTCCGTATGCTAGTGTAGTTTGTGGAATTAGGGAAGGGAGGGAGGAGTTTAAACTTAAAGGGCTGGCAAGTTTGTCACAGTGTCATTTCAGGGAATAGGGAGAGGCCCCTTAGAACCAGGAAGGAAATATTTCTCATATCGTTTGGACAGCAGTGAAAACTCAACAGCACAAAAGGACAGTTTCATAGAGAGGGGAACGCAAAGGCTCCTGGGTTCTAAAAAGTGTTTATTTTAAAGGGATACTGTCATTAGACTATAAAGTGTTCACTTTTACTTGACAACACGTGTTATTGATTAAGCTTGGAACAAAATCAAGGGGGTTGATGAGCAATATGGCACTTGTGAGACATTCATTGATCTCTACAACTTTGCCTGGAGGCGGAGTCTGGAAGAAAATAAAAAAGATAAAGAGCTCCGAGTGAGGCAGAACAAACAAACCCTTGCACTTGCAAAACATGTATGTCATGTCTGAACCTTTACTGTGACGGATTATGATGGCTTTATTAAAGGAAAACTATACACCCAAAATTATATCAAAGTAAGTGGCATATTTGAGAATCTTACCAAACTGGAATATATATTTAAGTAAATCTTGTCCTTTTACATCTCTTGCCTTGAACCACCATTTTGTGATGGTCTGTGTGCTGCCTCAGAGATCACCTGACCAGAAATACTGCAGCTCTAACTGTAACAGGAAGAGATCACCTGACCAGAAATACTACAACTCTAACTGTAACAGGAAGAAGTGTGGAAGCAAAAGACACAACTCTGTCTGTTAATTGGCTCATGTGACCTAACATGTATGGTTTGTTTGTGTGCATCGTACGATCCAAGGGGGTGGTCCTTATTTTTTAAATTGGCAATTTTCTATTTATGATTACCCAATGGCACATACTACTAAAAAAAAAAGTATATTATTATGTAAATGGTTTATTTACATGAAGCAGGGATTTAAATATGAGCTGTTTTATGCAATATATTTATATAGAGACCTACATTGTTGGGGGGTATAGTTTTCCTTTAAGGGTAGATTTTGTGCACCTTGTTTCTTATTCCCTTCATATATGCCACCCAGTTTCGGAGTGGATGTAGGAGAATGCCCATGTCTGTGGGATGGGCTCTATGACTTTAGGAAAGTCTTTGCTCCTCTGTCCGTTGCTGCAGGGGTCAGTGTAATCCCTGCAGTGCTGAGCAGAACCTCAGAAAAGGAATGAGTTAGGCTGGTGCATTGGAAAGAGATTGTTTTATAGGTGCTAAAGAAATAATAGAAAGTCCCTGTATTTGTTAGAGAAATCAGCAGTAAATGTTGCATGGCCAAGTGATGTCGGAAACATCTACACATGAATTCCAGCTTTGCAGTAAGGGAAATTAACTCTATTTATAACTTATTGTTATCTTCACTTTAAAGAAGACATTTGCCCAACAAATAACAGTTACAGTCACTCACGTGACCCGAAGGTGAAGCTGACAAAAGCCAGAGAGCGGAGGGGCCGTCGGGGGCCCTTACAATAAACATCATTACTTTGAAGCTTTGCAGATTTCCCAGACTCATTAGGGACAGAGAAGCCCAGTAAAGAATTCCACAAGGGATAGAGTCGGGAAGATTTAGGAAGTTGTTTTCTTTCCGTTTGCTAATTAGTTGTGAAAATAATCTGAGAGAGGAAGTTCAATGGGATATGAAATTTGGGCTCACTCATCCCCTTCCAATGTTTATTATTAAAGGAACACTGAACCTAAAATAAAATCATCTCTTTATATGAAAGCACCATTAGGGCCATTCACTAAAACATGTTGCGGGGTTGGCACTGACCTTTAGATGTTTGTGGGTGCTGGGAGTTACACTTCAAGGACCCAAGGTTGAGAACACTGGTTTAAAGGAGAAATATACCCCATGCACCTAGAGCCCAGACCTGGAGACCTACTCAGAATCGCATCACTCTGCTCCCCCAAATTTGGCCCTGTTCCCAAAAAGCAGAGTAGTGCAGTGAGATTATTTGGCAACATCTAGTCGCTAGACAACTAATCTCCCTGAATCTGACCCTGTCTCTGCCCTTAAAGTACATCATGGACACAAACATGGCTCCATTATAAGTCAATATGTTTAAAGATAAATTTGGCCCATCCTTTATTTGGACAAAATATGTTAAGCTGGAAAAGATATGAAGAAAGTTACTGTAGGGGAACTATATGAATTTTCTGAGTATCTTAAAACATGAAACCGTGACAACGGGACACCAAAAAAGGACCTACCTTGATATAGAATTAAATTTAGAAGGAGTGCAATTTAATGCCAGAACTACTGTAAATGTACCCAATGGGCTCAATGACAGGTTCATGCAATTCATGATGCTACTTTCAGGCACACACAGTGTTTTGGAGACCTGGTGGCTATTTCTTTTATCCCATTTTGCTTCCATGTGTGACATAGTCCTAAGGGACTTTCCAAGAGTCAGTTATTCAGGGCAAGATTAATTAGGTTCAGTTATGAGTTATTTGACAGAGAATCAGATATTGTGGTGGACAAGTTCCCTGCCAGAGGATATGATAGTGAGGTATTGTTTGGGGCATTAGGGGAGGACTAGCAAGGACAGGACGACATTGGGTAAACCCAAACATGATGGAATTCCAAAGGTAGGGAAATACAGCCAGCGCTCAGTACAATTAAAGAAAATGATCTTTTCACATTGTCCTATTTTAAAGAGATAAAGTTTTCCCCTTTTTTTTGTTACTAAAAGGGTAAAGGTATAGGTGACAAAAAAGGTACATTCCCCTGCTGCCATTGTGCACCACAGTGTCTCAAGGTTATAGAATCCACCGACGGGATTATACTGCTCACAATCCTGGGGTCATATGTTCCCTTAGGTCTGGTGCCTTGTGGGATTATCTACCTGGGACAAACCTCTCCTAAAATAAAGGTGTGAATAACTGAACACAAAACCATTATCAAACCATTGTAGTCAAGAAAAGCAAAACAGTGAAATAAAAGGAGAAATATAAAAAGGAAACTCTACTGGCTAAACAATTCTATGAGAGCTGGTGCAATCAGATGGACGTGATAAAAACAGAGACGGGAGCATAAAGAAATTACTCTTACCAAAGGGATCTTTATTAGATACAGAGACAGGAGAGACCCCCCAATTTCCAAAAGGCCTAAACGAACAGTGGAATTACAGTTGCATTTCTGTAAATATAAAGGAACGACACATTGTTCATGAAGGTGTTGGTTTATTGCACACTAATAAAGGATGTCTACAAGTGCTTGTGCTCCTATGCACTACTGGTGATACCCACATGTAGGAGTTTGTACCACAGCTCAATGGTGCACTTGTTGTGCAGGGAGTGCTCGTGATTTCCAATAGACTTTTGGACTGGGAAGTGCAAGCAATGAGACACATAAAGACAAGTGCAGCTCTTTCTGCTCCATACTGGGGGGGGGGGGCAATACCTGGGAGCACAGAAAGGCAGAACATGGTGCTTTGGATAGAAAGTATTCTTCTTCTCACTCTTTCCAGCTTTCTGATGGGGGTCACTGACCCCAATTAAAAAACAAATGCTCTGTAAGGCTACAAATGTATTGTTATTGCTACATTTTATTATTCATCTTTCTATTCGGGTCTCACCTATTCATATTCCAGTTTCTTATTCAAATCAGTGCATGGTTGCTAGGGTAGTTTGTACCCTACCAATCCGGTTGCTAAAACTGCAAACTGGAGAGCCGCTGAATAAAAAGGTAAATAACTAAAAAAACACAAATAATAAATAATGAAAACCAATTGCAAATTGTCTCAGAATATCCCTCTCTACATCATACTAAAAGTTAACTCAAAGGGGAACCACCGCTTTAAAACAACCTGCTTTAAAGGAGAACAAAACCCTAAAAATAAATGTGGCTAAAAATGCCATATTTTATATAGTGAACTTATTGCACGAGGCTAAAGTTTGAGCTTGTCAATAGCAGCAATGATCCAGGACTTCAAACTTGTCACAGGGGGTCACCATCTTGGAAAGTGTCTGTGACACTCGCATGCTCAGTGGGCTCTGATTGGCTGTTGAGAAGCTAAGCTTAGGGCTCGTCACTAATTATCCAGCAGAAAATGAGCTTCCCTGGCTGTAATATAAGCTGATTCTACAGGTTTGCTGATTATTAAATTCTGATGCTAATTGCACTGGTTTCTGTGCTGCCATGTAGTAATTATCTGTATTAATTACTAATCAGCCTTATATTGTGACATTTCTATTCTATGTGTACTGTATATTGTGAGTGGGTCCCTAAGCTCAGTAAGTGACAGCAGCACAGAGCATGTGCAGTGAATCAGCAGAAAAGAAGACGGGGAGCTACTGGGGCATCTTTGGAGACACATATCTTTACTGCTAAAGGGCTGTGGTTGCCTTGGGCTGGTAGAGAAGCACAAAACATCATGTACAATATTTCTACCTACTTCTTTAGTTAGGCTTTAGTTCTCCTTTAATAGCCCTTAAAATCTCTGTAGATTCAGGTTTAGGATTTGGCGGAATCCTTTCACCTTTTGCAGGATTCTGATTTGACTAAATTTTACTATATGTAAATCCAAATCCTTGAATTTGTATCACTTTAAAGCTCAGGACAACTGAATCTGTAATATCAGATTTGCATATGCAAATTAGAAATCTTTTGTAAAGGCTTTGGTGTTTGATCAAAGCCAAAAGTGATGGATTCATTGTATCCCTGCCCCTCATATACTGTATGTGTGTTATACTCAGATTGTTAAAGTTACAGCCAGGCATCTACACAGTAAACTTCCCTTAACTCTAAACATTTTAGGTCATTTCAGTTCCCTTTGGCATTTCCTTGTTGTACGTGAGAATAGCTGCTTGTGGTGCAATGGGGACACCTTGTGGCTTTAATGCCCTTTTTTTATTGCCTTTCTTTACATACAATGGTCTGGGATTGGTAAAGGATTTTCTACAAATGTGTTTGTACAGACATAAGCAGTTTAGTAATAAATAATAAAATGAATTGTTTAATAGGAAGGGGTTAGTGATACTCAGAATTCCTTGTATTACTCGGCCTGCAGCCTTGTGTCTTTATATGGTCACAGAACAACCCCTCAGTGACTTCTAATATCCTTATCATTTACAGTAGGGGGTACATTATCCCTTATAATACATGAGTGATACTCAGAGTTCCCTGTATAACTCAGCCTGCAGCCTTGTGCCTTTATATGGTCACAGAACAACCCCTCAGTGACTTCTAATATCCTTATCATTTACAGTAGGGGGTACATTATCCCTTATAATACATGAGTGATACTCAGAGTTCCCTGTATAACTCAGCCTGCAGCCTTGTGCCTTTATATGGTCTCAGAACAACCCCTCAGTGACTTCTAATATCCTTATCATTTACAGTAGGGGGTACATTATCCCTTATAATACATCAGTGATACCCAAAGTTCCCTGTATAACTCAGCCTGCAGCCTTGTGCCTTTATATGGTCACAGAACAACCCCTCAGTAACTTCTAATATCCTTATAATTTACAGTAGGGGGTACATTATTCCTTATAATACATGAGTGATACTCAGAGTTCCCTGTATAACTCAGCCTGCAGCCTTGTGCCTTTATATGGTCACAGGACAACCCCTCAATGACTTCTAATATCCTTATCATTTACAGTAGGGGGTACATTATCCCTTATAATACATGAGTGATACTCAGAGTTCCCTGTATAACTCAGCCTGCAGCCTTGTGCCTTTATATGGTCTCAGAACAACCCCTCAGTGACATCTAATATCCTTATCATTTACAGTAGGGGGTACATTATCCCTTATAATACATGAGTGATACTCAGAGTTCCCTGTATAACTCAGCCTGTAGCCTTGTGCCTTTATATGGTCACAGAACAACCCCTCAGTGACTTCTAATATCCTTCTCATTTACAGTAGGGGGTACATTATCCCTTATAATACATCAGTGATACCCAGAGTTCCCTGTATAACTCAGCCTGCAGCCTTTTGCCTTTATATGGTCACATAACCCCTCAACGACATCTAATATCCTTATCATTTACAGTAGGAGGTACATTCTCCCTTATAATACATGAGTGATACTCAGAGTTCCCTGTATAACTCAGCCTGCAGCCTTGTGCCTTTATATGGTCACAGAACAACCCCTCAGTGACTTCTAATATCCTTATCATTTACAGTAGGGGGTACATTATTCCTTATAATACATGAGTGATACTCAGAGTTCCCTGTATAACTCAGGGGACAGTAGGGGGTACATTAACCCTAATAACACATGAGTGATACAAAGAATATATTAATATATACAGACATATTTCAACAAAAAGTCCCCCCAAAGTCGCCCCCGGCCCGCGAACCTTCATTGAACGTGTCGGTATCACTTTAAGAGGTTAATAAATGATATGTGTACTGTATACAGTATAGGCCAGTGGTTTATAGAGGATTAACCACCCTGTGGTTGTGAAAAGCAACTTTCTTTCTCCTTTAACAATACAGGTATGGGACCTGTCATCCAGAATGCTCGGGACCTGGGATTTTCCAGATAAAGGATCTTTCCGTAATTTTGATCTTCATCTACTAGAAAATCATGTAAACATTAAATAAACACAATAGGCTGGTTTTGCTTCGAATAAGGATTAATTATATTTTAGTTGGGATCAAGTACAAGCTACTGTTTTATTATTTGGATAAAATGGAGTCTAAAGGTGGCCATAGACGCACAGATAATATCCCATGAAACACATTTTCGTACGATATTCGGTGCGTGTATGGTGGAAACAGAGCCGACCGATATCGACAGAAGACTTGGATAACGGTCGGCTTGTCGATTGGACTGGATGGAAAATTTTGATCATCAGCCATCGGCCATTGTTAGTGCTGAATCATCAGATACAGGTGGAATTCTATTGTTTCTATATGTATATCTGACCATTCAGCTCTACATGTGTGTATTGAAATGAACCATCTTTCTTGGAAATATCTTTTTCAAGAAAGATCGCAATTGTTACTTCTACGGCCACCTTAAGAGAGATGGCCTTTCCGTAATTCGGAGCTTTCCGGAAAAAGGGTTTCCAGATAAAAAATCCCATACTTTTATCATTCTGCTATCTTCAGCATGGTTGGCCATGTGTCCCCTGATATCTGATACAGCTGCTTTCTTACAACTTACCCCACATATTCCTGTATTCGTTCATCTCCAAATTGTTTGAACCTGGAACAGAGACTTTTGGCTGATCATTTGCTCCATTATGTCTTATTTTTTGACTCCCCAAAAAGAAATAACAGGGGAATCCTGTGCCTCCATATGATATCTTTAACTTTAGTGAAGAGGGATTAAATCAGACCATGTCATACATATTTTTTTTGGATGCGTGTGCCCAAGGGACCCTTTCTCTGGCTCTCTCCCAAAGTATAAGGATTCACGTACAGGCGACGGACACCAGTTATTGAGCAAATACACAACACATTAAACCCAACACAATGCAACCGAGGCTTATAATTAGTAGAAGGGAGTTTTTTTTTAATTATTACTATTATTATTATACTCAATGCTATGTTTTGGGTCAATCTCCTCCCTGTCCCTCCAGGCCCCCTGCATTCATAGGATCTACTAAAACCTAGTTCTGTCACTGCTGCCCAACCTTCTGCATAAACTATAACTATAGTGTGGCCTTTTTATTAGGTCCATTTGGGAGAGCGCTTTGGTGCATATAATGTCATTTATTCTACTTTCTATGGACCCGGAAGTTCCACCTGCAGGAGGTTTTCCTCCCAATCTCACATTTAGGTTGAGTTCCTTCTTCCATTGCTTCAAAACCCTCCAGGGTGGGGCAACCCCATAGTTTGGGAACCAGTCCTCTACGTGCTTAAGTACAGGCATGAGGAGGATGCATGTGTAGTGGAGTGAGTAGGATGAGTTCATAGACAGGTGGAATCAAGGCAAAGTGGGCAAGGCCAGACAGAAACTCTCTCTACCCCCCAACTTAATTGCAGTAAAGTGCCTTACATTAGGATGCTGTCCTACATTCATGACAAAATCATATTTATGGGTGTGAGAACTGAGAAAGATGTCAATACGCACACATGACCATTACCTGCTGCCTATTTCCATCAGACCAGAGGTCCATAGCAACCTATTTCTGAGTAAGACAATCTATTTTTCTCTTTTTTTCAGGTTCCCTTTGCCAGGTCTGTATGTGGTGGGGATTGGACTCTAATGAGAAGCTTGTTAGGGGACTTTTTCCATTGCTTTTATTTTTGGGCAGGGAAAGCAGACCTCATGACTATGGGATGGCCTGGTAGGAGCAGGTGGTGGTGGTGAATTGCGGTTTACTCCAGTGGGTGCACTGAAAGTGGCCTTAAGAACTTTTGCTTTTACTTATTTTCTCTCTCTGTCTCTGTAGACCAGTGGTCCCCAACCAGTGGCTCGTGAGAAACTCCCTGGCCCCTTAGATGTTGCTCCCAGTGGCCTCAAATCAGGTGCTTATTTTTTCATATCTGGCTTGGAGGCAAGTTTTGTTGCATAAAGACTAGGTGTACCTCCAAACAGAGCCTCCTGTAGGTTTCCAGCCCACCTAGGGACTACCAAATGTGCAATCACAGCATTCAGTGTCGGACTGGCCCGGCGGGACACCGGGAAAATACCCGGTGGGCCCCGACCCTCATGGGCCCCCGCCGGGCCAGAACCCCTCTCTAAATATTTATATTTAAAAAAAATAAATAAATTATCGGCGCTGAGCAGCGCCGCCTGCGCATGCGCGCCAAGCGGCGCTGTTGCGCATGCGCACCGAGCGGCTTCCTTGCTCGTCCCCGGCGCGTCACAGTGGGAGGACGGGTGGCCGGAGGGGGGCCTCGGCAACAGTCCCGGGGGGCCCCGGTCCCCCCAGTCCGACCCTGACAGCATTTATCTTGCACCACCCAGGAACATTTTTCATGCTTGTGTTGCTACCCAACTCTTTTTACATCTGAATGTTACTCACTGCTGTAGACAATTTAAAATAGATTGGGGAGCTTTTGCGATTGGAGGGAGCTCTTTCAAATCGTTTTACACTTCTACCCCTGGCTCGGTTGACCAATGCTATTGAATAAGAACTCAAGAATTAGAGAAATAAAGCTATATATCTGTGCGAGTACTGGGGAAAAGAGGATTCCTATCCAGCAGTTGGTTCTTTAACCCAGAGTTAAACCAGCAAGTCTACATAATTGTGGGGGGAGGGGCATTCACTTATGCTACAGTATATGTCTCCTTTAAATAGACATGCAGCCAATCAGAGAGGAGCTGCTCAGTTCAATGACAATTGCCTCTCAGGTCAGACCGGATCCCTCTTCAGTTGCATCTTAGGGAAGTGGGTCTTCATGCCAGGGGTTTGTTTTTTAGGTCTTCAGGCTTGAGTATTTTAGATTTTATGAGACATGTGGCAGGATTAAGAGTTTTGTTTTATTATTATTATTATTATTAATAAGAGTTACTTTGTCTCCCTATTGAATGTACATAAACACTGACATTGTGAAACTATAGTAATACAGATACTAGGAGAGATTATGGGAAAGATTATGTATCTGGCACAAGAGTAGAGTCCATGCAATTCAGCTGACCCCCGTGAGACAACTTGTACAGAACATATGGATCTCCATTCTTCCTACCTGGAAACTATTAGGTTGTATTTGTGATGTAAATGAATGGTTCCCAGGTAAGGAGTAGGAGGGAGGGAGGGACATGGGAGGTTCAACTACTCAATCTGCCAGAAATAACTGGAAACAAACCAGTTCCATCTCAGTCCAGTTTAACCACAAAGGAGAGAGGGAGCAGGAGGGACAGAGTGAGGGAAAGTGCTAGGGATAAGGTGTGCTGTTGTAGAGACGGAGAGAGAGGTGCAGGGCTATAGAACAGCACAAGGGGAAAATCAGGAGCAGGTGCCTGGGAGACATCTATTTGGGAGGGGAGAGAATTTGGGGAAGAATGAAGTAAAAACAACCAGAGGACGCCTGGAGATATCTGAGACAGAGAAAAAGCAAACCAGGTGAGTGACTGCTCTCACCTACCTGTTCTGTCATTTGAAATATTCCACAAGGAATGCTACATTTGCCTGAAGTTGCAGGGGGATGGAGAAGGGTAGCGTAAGTGTGTATAGGTGGGAAAGGTGTCTCCTACACTGCTCAGAGCTTGGACTTCTTCCAGGTAGCACCTGAGAGGTTTTGTCTGGTATTCCTGGCTGAAGAGTTCTCCCCCCCCTCATGTGACTGGTCTTGCTTAATGCTTTCCCATTGCTACATCTACATCTTTATTCCTCAATTTAAGAGGAAATGCATTCAAGGCTAGCACATTCCTAAGTGGAACGCCCTGAGGTAAGAGCTAGGTTATACTGTTAGACTGGCATTGTGTTTGTAAATTCTATGCCACATGGACCAATTAATTCCCCCCAACCCGCAAATACCTGTGGCAGTTGATTTTCTATTGCCATTTTTTTTTAAAAAAACACCATCTCTGGATCAGGAGTGAGCCACAGCTCTTCTTAGGGTCAGGTCACACAGGCAGATTCGGGGAAGGGAGATTAGTCGCCTGGCAACAAATCTCCTCTTCTTTGGGTTGACTACTCTCCCCGAAACTGCCTACCCGCCAGCAAGATGGCACTCGGAGCGATTAGTTTTCCGAAGTTTCCTCGTGAGGCAACTTCGGAAAACAAATCGATCCAAGTGCCCCCCACCGACGCTTTCCATTTTAGCCGGCAGGAAGGCAGGGGAGGCAGTTTGGGCAGATTAGTCTCCCCGAAGAAGAGGAGATTTGTCGCTGGGTGACAAATCTCGAATCTGCCTGTGTGTCCTGACCCTTATGGATATCAACAGAAAGCTTTTCTTGGAGGCACCATGCGGCATGTATAGGGGTGGTTTATAGTGTATGTGTAGATAAATGTTTGCAGTGCAGCTGTTATTGTATATTCTGCCATATTTCTTAAAGACATGGCCGAGATTGCTTTGAAGGATAAAAGAAGATAAAATGGAGCTCTCTAAACAATGCACGGAAAGGATTAGTGTTGACCCTTTTATGCCTGTCATTTTTTTTGTTCCCCCCTCAGGAATTTACATTAGTGCTGCACAGTAGATAGAAAATGCCAACAATTAGATATCATAGGAATGACTGATATAGATCTAAAGGAATAAGGGACCACTTGAAAGGCAAGGCTGCCAGCTCAATGTCAAGGTTCGGTAGCAGGTGGGCTGTTATAGTTTACTAGCGAGTGTTTTTAGTGACCTTCATTTGACTGGCAGTCCCCAATACCCCTTGAGCATGCAGTACCAAATAATTATAGTTTTATGGAGATTCGTGACTTGTAAGCCTATTTTAGATTACAAGGTCACAAGGACCCCTAACAGTTAAGTTGGACTCAGAAAGACGCATATTTTTTAAAAAGTACACATTCTGACAAATTTAAAATGGGCAAACAGGTATTTCTACTCCAAACTACCAAACTGCAAAACAGTGGAAAATCAACTCAGAACTTGCAATTTACAGCATCTTATTTCCCACATGTTCATGCTTAGAAAGATAACAAATAGTTTAGACAAATGCCAGTGGTCTGCTAAACAGTTTGATACCCAATATGCATAGGATTAAAATACTATGTGGCATGTAGATACACCAAAATAATAATTGCGCATATGGATTTTCGTGGCTAATATTTAAGTATTAAGAAACAAGTGCCTGTGTTTTATGTATTGGAAAAGCCCTTTAACTGCAGGTTGACCCTTAAAAAAACATTCTTGTTAAGCACCAAATGTGAGAAATATGTCTTGCTGTCCCTAACTAAAGCAAAACTGAAAAGTTGCCCAAAGTTTGTATTTACAGCATTTTATCTCCCACATGTCCATAAGTACAAATAAATAATATCATCAATATGAATGCCATGGGGTCTTCTGAACAGTTTGATAACAAATATGCATAGGATTACAAAACTTTGACATTTGAAAACCCAAAATAAACATAATTCCTAGATGTTTTCACACAAATTACAGTGCCAGTGATAACCATAGAAAAGCATATATATTTTTCAAAGATATACTTTTGAAAACATTTTAAATGGTTTTATATTTCTTTGTACCATAAATCTTTCGTAAATTTAGTGAATTTGTTTTCAGGTAATTCATTGAGTATTGGAATTCAGCCTAAATATGAATGTCCCATGTCTTTGAAATAGATGGATGCATTATATCTGTGTCATTCATATTCATATGATGTGGCTGCAAAGAATGCAGAACCCAATAAAACCGCTAGAAGTTCAATACAAATCACGCAAAGCAATGAAAAAAAATGATTGCACAGTGAGATTGGCGATCAAGAAGTAGAAGTTGAGTTCTACTGTTGTGACTGCTCAATTGATATTTTACAGGTAAATCACAATAAAATCACTTAAAAAATAATTTGGCAATGGTCACAACAGCACTAATAGGGGCTGTGAATAAAGGGAAGGAAGGTAGTAAGGGAAAGAAAAGAAAGAAAGAAAGAAAGAAAGAAAGAAAGAAAGAAAGAAAGAAAGAAAGAAAGAAAGAAAGAAAGAAAGAAAGAATAAATGGCTGCATTGTAAAGGTCAATTAAATAGTCAATTATTACTTAGCAGAGATAATATCTGTCCACCTGTAACGTATTTCAGAACAGAAAACAATTACCTTTAGAGAATGAATGCAATTAGACACAAAGAAGTAGAGATCACAGGAAAGTCACAGGAAAGTCATCTGTAGGTTTAAATGTACTGCATTTAGTCTGCTCTTGTAAGTGTGGTGGCACATGAAAGTTGAGAAACTTCAGGAGAAGTGATCTGCATGCATCCCGCCGGCGATTCACACTCTTGCCGGCGGGAAGGCATTTCGGGGAGATTAGTCGTCCGCAGTAGATCTGATCCCCATTGTAAGCAGCAGTCCTGTCCTGCTTTATGGCAGCTGAGATTCTAGCTATCTGTATAACAGAACATTCTGTCCCAGTGGCTGCACAGATCCTATCTGATCCCCATTGTAATCAGCAGTCCTGCCCTGCTTTATGGCAGCTGAGATTCTGAGATTCTAGCTATCTATATAACAGAACATTCTGTCCCAGTGGCTGCACAGATCCTATCTGATCCCCATTGTAAGCAGCAGTCCTGCCCTGCTTTATGGCAGCTGAGATTCTAGCTATTTGTATAACAGAACATTCTGTCCCAGTGGCTGCACAGATCCTATCTGATCCCCATTGGTAAGCAGCAGTCCTTCCTGCTTTATGGCTGAGATTCTAGCTATCTGTACAACAGAACATTCTGTCCCAGTGGCTGCACAGATCCTATCTGATCCCCATTGTAAGCAGCAGTCCTGTCCTGCTTTATGGCTGAGATTCTAGCTATCTGTACAACAGAACATTCTGTCCCAGTGGCTGCACAGATCCTATCTGATCCCCATTGTAAGCAGCAGTCCTGTCCTGCTTTATGGCAGCTGAGATTCTAGCTATCTGTATAACAGAACATTCTGTCCCAGTGGCTGCACAGATCCTATCTGATTCCATTGTAAGCAGCAGTCCTGTCCTGCTTTATGGCAGCTGAGATTCTAGCTATCTGTATAACAGAGCATTCTGTCGTTGTATCTCATGATCTTTATCTGCCTGGGAAATCCCCCCCCCCCCCCTTAGAAGTTATTTACAGAATCCTTTAGCTTCCATTGCTGGATGATAGTGGTTTATTTGTTAGTAATGGCAAGACAACATTCTACTGTTTCCCTAACGGTTTAACCTCCAAAGATCATTATTAGCCCCTGGCTTGGGAATCTTGACTACTGATATGAATAAAATATATATGGCAAACTGGAGCAGCCTGATTTGGTGCAAGACCATGGCAGGTGGTCCCTACGTGTATGGCTAAAGTAAGCATGAAAAGCATTTCATCTGAGATAGCCATAATGGTAATGGCTCTAGATCATATTTGTTGACTTCAAAATAAAGCTTTCCAGGTCATCTAAGCTCTGTAAGGGAAAGATGTAAATCTGACACTCTGGTGCTATGAAGGCCTTTCTTGCCCGAAACCATGGAACAAAGGAGTATTTACTACACCTGATGGGTGGGGTCTCGGCCAGGGGCAGACATGAAGAACTGGATCTGTTGTTCTCTATCATGCTGGGGGGGGGGGGGGGGGTTGCTGAAGGATTTGATTACTGCTTAAAATGTACTTATATTGGGGCATGCATGTAGTGTAGAAATATATGTGCCTGTAGCACTAGGAACCTTCCTTGGATTCAATCCCCCCAAATACTTACCTATTCAATACATACACTGCACCTCCTTAAAAACATCGGACCCTTACAATGTTGCCCTATAATAATGTACACATTGCCTAGAGCTGGTTTATGCTTCCAACTGTGCAGCAGCATTACATAAACTGCAGACGGCTGATCCCCCCACTACTGTCCTTCTCCACCTAAATCTCTGGCCAGACAAGGGCACTCATGTTAATGGTGAAGGCTGAAGGGTTGAGGTTGAAGTGCTTCAGTAAACTTTGCACACGGCTGGCTTGTGGTTACAGCATCAGCTCTATAAAATGTGACTCTTCTTGTGCAAAAACTACCAAGGTTTGGGAAGCAACAGTGCTGGCAGATACAATAGAAAGGGCTGGACTTGATGGACATCTATGTAGTTTAATTCCGTGCGCTGCACCGTTCCCTTTTTCTAGGATATTTCTGAATGTCATATTCTGCGGAGGAGGTTTACGAAACTCTCATAAAACGTTTCTGCTTGCAGTCACTCCCATTTAAATGACTGGGGAATGCACCACTTATGGCACATGGTGGCACAATGTAGTGGGGCTCATGCCATAGGCCTAAGATGGGCAAAATCATTACAAAAAGCAAATGTGAACTGACTGCACCATGGGTACTTGTGACTGTGGGTATGAATTTGGGATTGCTCTAAAAACAGGGCTGGGTTAAGAACACACAAGGGAGCATTAATGCGCTATATAATCTCTGTAAATAGATTAATTGCAGGCTCAGTGCTTACCTCATCACAGCAAGAACAGATTGTCTCCTGTTTTAATAAACACAATAAAGTAAATAATTGCATGTTCTGGTCCGGTGGCGTTCATGTTTATTTGAGGCAACAATGCATCAAGTCTTCTTACTCTGTAGGGAAGAAACGTGCAGACACTTTAAAGGACATGGTTGTGGGAATGAAGGAAAGATATCCAGACTTTATGTTGACTCTGTTTCAGCTGGTTGTGAGAAATTCTTCAGTTCAGTCGATCTTTGCTCAGGGTTCCCCATTAGCTACTTACATGGTTACAGATATAGGGGGAAAAAAAACAATAAATCACTTGTTCCATAATTCCAAGGACATCTAATTCATTTTCACCCTAGATCTCATGATTGACCTTCAGGCTGGTGTATCTAGAAGCTTCAGGTCAAGCCCACCCAGGCACTGCTCCAAGCCAACCCATGGAAGCCTGGGAGACTTTATCTATTATGTGTATTTTCAAATTAGTGTGAGTAGCCATTGTGGATCTGATCTGGCAGTTTGTTTATATGTAAGTGGTGATGTACAAGCAATCATTTGTAAACATCTCTTAAACATGAGAATAATATAGATTTACTTGGCAAGGTACAATATAGCCTGTAAAATATCTGCAATTGGCTTGTGTCCTTGTAGACCTCAGGGTTGTGTATTTATTGTCTAAACAAACACAGATGTTCATAGACAAATGGCGAGTACTAACTGAAAGCCAAGAACACAATCTACTAACTATTTCACTTTCATAGACCACTTGGTAAATGTAGCAACGTAGTATATAAGCACAGCACAATAAATTCATTATGTTACATAGTACCTGTATATACTTCAGCACTAAAGTACCTCATATATCTAAAGGGGGTGCCACCAGTCAAGCCCAAGTGGGGGTCAAGGGAAGTGGCTTTTGTGGGTTTATGTATTGAGGGTAGGGTTGCCACCAGGCCGGTATATACCTGCTTGGCCGGTAAAAATGATGGTTGATCTCAATGCTATTAATAGGGGAAAAATTATCAATATATAGGAAGGTATTTTTTTCCGGAAAAGGTGGCAACCCTAACTGAGGGATCATTATTTCGGGGTTCAGTTACAAAATTACCACTGGTGCCACATAGTTAATGGCACTGCTTCTTCTGATAATCCTACTTGTCTTTTTCCATTCCCCTTTAATTAAAGAACTTTTTCAATTCTCTTACAAAAATCATGAAGGTGTATGTAAGAACCTTTTTGGAGTTTTATACCCTTTTAATTGGTGGAGACATGCATGTAGTTAGAAAGGAAGCAGAACCTTGAACTGTTGGAGGGGCCTAGAGCAGACAGTACAGCAGCTTATGAAAAATGCTTATTTGAAAGTTTAGGAGGCCCTAAATTGATTTTGCTGTACCTTATATTGGGTTGAGACTAAAGTGCAGCACCATTGGACTGGAGGGTGTATCCGGGGCACACCAGGGCTACTGTATTAGGGGACCACACACCCCAGCCTAACTCCCCCCAACTCCAGGGCCTTTACCCTCAGCTACAGATTTTCATAATATCATTGCACAACTTTGATTTTAGGTAGCCATAAAGTGCTGATTTTTGGACACTTTACTGTATATACGTCATTATCTAAAGGCTCCTTCTATGCACTAAAACATTACAGGGCAACTCATAAGGCCCAAACGTGTTAATCTGGTAAAATGCACGGCTGTAGGTTTCCCAACCCTGAGTTAGAGTCTTATCAGCATTATTTATTCAAAACTGGCAGTTAAAGGAAACATTGGAGGTTCATTTCATGTTGGCAGTACACTCCTTTGGAACAGGTCTGCAGTATGTTCTTTCAGTTATAGCAACCCAATATTAGCTAAGATCTGATCTTCTGATTTTTTTCTTCTAATTCCTCCTCATATAATCTTATTGCAACTGTCTAGCCTTGCGTTTGTTGTTGTGACCAATGTTCTATCCTGCTCGTGGTGGTTTGGTGGCCACAAGAGAGGATGAGAGGACCTGCACTGGACATGTTGGCATGGAGTTGGGGTATCTGGAATAGTTTGGGGCAGGGGACACCAGAGGGTCTCTACTGAGCTGTTATAGAGATGCAGCCATTTTATTTAAAAAAATACTGTAGACTTCAGCCCTTGGGTCTCATTTTGTAAGACTGGTGCAATTCTTGTTGCAAAACTGTCTTGTAATTTAATTTAGCCATTAACTAAGCATAAAGGAATGTGCCCCCATTGTGTACTGCAATTGGAAATGACATGTGAAACTATAGGGCCAGACTGGCCCACTGAGGGGTCCAGGAAAACTCCCAGTAGGCCCGGGTGTCAGTGGGTTCTCCTGCTGACCCAACCATATGCCTTGCATACCTATACCTCAGCCATTAGAATGATTTAGGAGCAATTATTAAAATAATAAAGAAAATGAAGAAAGACAGAAGGAAAATATAGTTTTCTGGGGACCCCCGGGCAGTTTCACACTGCATAGCCTGCTGGTGGAACAAAATTTGGGTGCAATTGCTTGCCATTTGCTATCTGCCACACCAACAGAACAACTCAGAGCAACTTAGCTTTTACTGAGACAGTGGCATTAGAAAAATGAAAGCAACATATGATTGGTTGCCACAGGTAAGTCTTCCTCATATTAAACATTAGTGTTCTGATTATTCAGCTCTCAAACCTATTGAATTGAATGTAATTCTCTTTTATCAGGATGACTAAGGAGGAGAAGAATGAGAAGGAGGCCCTCATTGAGTTCTTTTCCTCATACCGGGAACTGTTTGAGTTCTTCTGCAGCAATACCACCATCCATGGGGCAATACGGTTGGTCTGTTCCAGGAGGAACCGCATGAAAACGGCCTTCTGGCTTGTGCTCTTCTTGGTTACGTTTGGCCTAATGTACTGGCAGTTTGGCCTCCTCTTTGGTCAGTACTTCAGTTACCCAGTCAGCATCAACCTCAACGTCAACTCAGATAAACTTCCTTTCCCGGCTGTGACCGTATGCACCTTAAACCCATACAGGTGAGTGCTGAATCCACTTCTTTGAAGTAACAGCGGTGGGGTAATTTTCTCCCAAAAACAGCTGACTTGTACAGGCTGTTGGCTTATTCTTTGAAACATTTTGTTGAGAACCATCTCTCTAACATTTCATAAATATGATAGGGAAAGAACATTTAGAGATGTCTTTAGCCTTTCAGTTGTTGCTGAACTTCCAGTATTCTACCAATAACCTTGTAGAGGTTGGATATCCCTGATGTATATAAATGTAAAATTGTTAATGTTAACTAATATGTCAGTTGTTCTTTTACCAGGGCCACCATCAAAGGGGGATTGGTAAGAGTTCTGCCAGGATCCCCATGGCAACAGGGGGCCTGGACAAATGCAATGGTCAGATTTATGGATGGGATCAGAGGGGTATTGGCTAAATATGGGCTGGTGTAGGTGTATTTGGTTGTAGGATAATAAAGCATTGGGGAATGGACCTTCTAACGTAGAATGTATGTAGAATGGGGCCCCAGGATGTTTGAACCATCAATTGTTGGCTTTAAGTCAAATAATCTCTCTGTTGTACCCTAAAAAAAACCCTGTGCCCAAGTCCTGGACTGAGGGATCAGCAAGTGTTGGAACTCACCATAAGCTTTGGAATAAATCTTGGGCATGACTGCACAAAACTGGGTGTGATACTGTAGCCAAGGAGATCAAAACTTTCCAACCCACTCCTGAACTGAGGGGTCAGCAAATGTTGGAGCTCACCATAAACTTTGGAATGGGCGTGACTGTATAGAACTAGGTGTGATCTTGGCCACATCTTTGAAATTATATTGGGAAGTTTGCAGCCTTCTTGAGGCTAAGGATTCATAAGCTGTGGGCTGGGAATCCTAAAATTAGGCCCACATGTGGTTTGGGGTTTGTTTTATCATCCCCTTTGCTACAATAAAACGTGATTCTATGGAAGGAGATTAAAGGATACTAATACTTCGCTAATTCTAAACCAAATCAGTGGTCACTAAACAGAGCCTCCAGACCTAATTTGGGTTCCATCCAGAAGAGACCCCTGCTCTAGGCACACATGAAAATTAGCAAGGAAAGAAGATCTGAACTTGGAGCTTATTGATAGTCCTTTATGTCTCACTGTTATCAGTAAAAAGCATAATGTGCACTAAACCCTGACCGTTGCTTTTAGGTACAAAGCGATTCAGAATGATCTGCAGGAACTGGACAAGGAGACCCAAAGGACCTTGTATGAGCTCTATAAATACAATTCAACTGGGGTGCAAGGATGGATTCCTAATAACCAGAGAGTTAAGAGGGATAGAGCAGGACTCCCGTACCTACTTGAGTTGGTGCCTCCAGGATCTGAGACCCACAGAGTGTCCCGGAGTGTGATAGAAGAAGAATTACAAGTCAAACGCAGGGAGTGGAATATTGGCTTTAAGCTGGTGAATATTAATAGTCTATGTGCCATAAGTTACCTTCACCTAATTTTCCTATGCCTGCTCATCATTCCTCTCATTGTCTTTACTAGTGCAACGAGACGGGGGGCGACTGTTTTTACCAAACCTACACTTCAGGTGTGGACGCCATACGTGAATGGTATCGCTTTCATTATATCAATATCCTCGCTCGTGTACCCCAAGAAGCAGCGATTGATGGGGAACAACTGGAGAACTTCATCTTTGCTTGCAGATTTAATGAGGAATCCTGTACCAAAGCGTGAGTGTGTGTGGTTATTCATAGCTTTGTGATTCATCAGGGAGAATAAAGGACATAAGGGATAATGTACCCCCTATTGTAAAATCTAAGGATATTAGAAGTCACTGAGGGATTCTGTGACCATATAAAGGCACAAGGCTGCAGGCTGAGTTATACAGGGAACTCTGAGTATCACACATGTATTATAGGGGATAATGTACCCCCTACTGTAAATGATAAGGATATTAGAAGTCACTGAGGGGTTGTTCTGTGACCATATAAAGGCACAAGGCTGCAGGCTGAGTTATACAGGGAAGTCTGAGTATCACTCATGTATTATAAGAAATAATGTACCCCCTACTGTAAATGATAAGGATATTAGAAGTCACTGAGGGGTTGTTCTGTGACCATATAAAAGCACAAAGCTGCAGGCTGAGTTATACAGGGAACTCTGAGTATCACTCATGTATTATAAGGGATAATGTACCCCCTACTGTAAATGATAAGGATATAAGAAGTCACTGAGGGGTTGTTCTGTGACCATATAAAAGCACAAAGCTGCAGGCTGAGTTATACAGGGAACTCTGAGTATCACTCAGGTATTATAAGGGATAATGTACCCCCTACTGTAAATGATAAGGATATTAGAAGTCACTGAGGGGTTGTTCTGTGACCATATAAAGGCACAAGGCTGCAGGCTGAGTTATACAGGGAACTCTGAGTATCACTCATGTATTATAAGGGATAATGTACCCCCTACTGTAAATGATAAGGATATTAGAAGTCACTGAGGGGTTGTTCTGTGACCATATAAAGGCACAAGGCTGCAGGCTGAGTTATACAGGGAACTCTGAGTATCACTCATGTATTATAAGGGATAATGTACCCCCTACTGTAAATGATATGGATATTAGAATCACTGAGGGGTTGTTCTGTGACCATATAAAGACACAAGGCTGCAGGCTGAGTTATAAAGGGAACTCTGAGTATCACTCATGTATTATAAGGGATAATGTACCCCCCACTGTAAATGATAAGGATATTAGATGTCACTTATGGGTTCTGTGACCATATAAAGTAGAGATGCACCGAATCTAGGATTGAGTTTGGAAATTGGCAAAATCAGGCAAATTGTTACTGTTAGTAAAGTAGTCCTTTTTTAAATATCATTTTATCAACAGGAATTACTCAAGTTTTCACCATGCGATATATGGGAATTGCTACACCTTTAACCAAAACCAAAGTGACCAATCGAACCTGTGGAGTTCTTCCATGCCCGGAATCAAAAATGGTTTGTCTAGAAGCTTCATATCACTGCATGAATATCTTTAGCAAACAATGTAAATTATTATAATGAAGCAATCTGTTTAATTTTTTTTTATTTTAATATTTAGGAATGTTCAGATATACAGCTATGGTATCTGTTATCCGAAAACTAGTTATCTAGAAAGCTCTGAATTACGGGAAGGCTGTCTCCCATAGACCTCACTTTTAATCATATAATTCACATTTTTAAAATCCCAATTAACATATTTAATCCTTATTGGAGGCAAAACAATAATTAAATGATTTTGTAATAACATAGTGGCATATTTACTAAGCTCGAGTGAATAAGTCGAATAAAAAAATATACGAATTTCGAAGTAATTTTTTGGGTACTTCGACCATCAAATTGGTCAAATTCGATCGAATCAAACGATTCGAAAGATTCGAAGAAAAAATCGTTTGACCATTCGATAATCGAGGTACTGTCTCTTTAAAAAAACCTTCGACTTCATACTTCGCCACTTTAAACCTACCGAAGTCCAATGTTAGCCTATGGGGACCTTCCCCAGCACTTTTCTAAATTTTTTTTGGTCGAATAAAAATCCTTCGATCGATCGCTTAAAATCATTCCAATCGAATCAAAGCTTTTGCGCTAAAATCCTTCGAATTCGATATTCGAATAAGAAGGATTTTACTTTGAGGGTCAAAATGGGGTTTTTTAACCCTTTTAAGCGATCGATCGAAGGATTTTTATTTGACCAAAAAAAACTTGCTGGGGAAGGTCCCCATAGGCTAACATTGGACTTCAGTAGTTTTAAAGTGGCGAAGTATGAAGTCAAAGCTTTTTTTAAAGAGACAGTACTTCGATTATCGAATGGTCAAATGATTTTTACTTCGAATCGTTCAAATCATTCGATTCGATCGAATTCAATAGAATTTGATGGTCGAAGTACCCAAAAAATTACTTCGAAATTAGAATATTTTTTCATACGACTTATTCACTCGAGCTTAGTAAATCTGCCCCTATGTTATTACAAGATCATTTAATTATTGTTTTGGAGATCCAGAAAACCCCAGGTCCCGAGCATTCTGGATAACAGGTCCCATACTTGTGGGTACAGGTTTCAGTGTAACTTACTCATGGGATGGGGATGGGACTCCCTCTTATGCAGTTCCTTTTTATCATTTGCAGAACTAGAGGATCTACACTAAATAACATTCAAGTTGGAGGCCAAATTAGACAATTTCCAAGTATTTGGCCCAGCCAGTTGGTCAGGCAACCCAAGCTCTTGTCCATGTAGGGGTTTAGGTTGCTCAAAACAGATATGTTTACCTTGAAACCAAATGCTTGTGTCTTTCAGGTCTAACCCTTGTCCTTCGGACTGAGCAGCATGATTACATTCCTTTACTTTCCTCGGTGGCTGGAGCAAGAGTTCTTGTCCATGGACACAAGGAACCAGCCTTCATGGATGACAATGGTTTTAATATTCCTCCGGGGATGGAGACCTCCATTGGAATGAAAAAGGTAAAAGCAGAAGGATAAACATTATACTAAGCCTACAGATCTTCACTCATATACTGTACATATATATGATTGTAAACTCCAGTGACCCTACTGTTTCAATTATAAACCCCCTTCAACTGTAGATGCTTCATATTAGTCAGCTTTAATCCAGTGAAGCAAATGATCAAACATTTTACTGCACAACTCTTGCCATGAACCCTGGCCTTTCTCTGAAGTAGTGTAGGCTGGGGCTTCATAAGGTCATGGTGGTGGTTGAAACCCAACAGAGCAGGGAATGGTATTTACCATGCAATGTTTTGGGACAAGCCTCCTCTTCAGGTATATGCAAGCTCAATCATTTAGCATAGTTGATGACTGGACTATCCCTAAAACATTGTATGATAAGGTCATAAACGAATAAGCTGAATTCTAATACTAAAGATTTCGGATGAATGCTGATTATACTGATGGTGCTTGTCTTGATGCCCCACAGGAAACAATCAATCGCTTGGGTGGGAAATACAGCGACTGCTCTGAAGATGGAAGTGATGTTGATGTGAAGAATTTGTTCCAAAGCGAGTACACGGAGCAGGTAGATGCAAGCTCTTCTACACGTGTGATTCATTAGTATAGACTACATTTGCTATATCCTTTTTTTGGTTCAGTTTTTATACATTAATCGTATAAAACCGATGTATATTTGTTGGTTAATGAAAAAGCCAGACTGTCTAGTAAAATTTGGTAATTGTAATTAGTAATAGGACTGCCACTAGCAAGGTGGTGGATAGTCACATGATGGACCACACGGAGGACTTCATGGACAATTAAATAATGCTATTCTCACGCACACACCATTCCCATTCTTTACAGAAAACTCCGGCGCAATATCATGTGGCAAGGCACTAGCATAGGAAAGTTAGCCGTTGAGTGATTTCAACACTATTTCCCCCCTTCTCTGGTGTCCAGCACACAATACACAAGCTTCTGCCGACTTTCACACTACAGCCTGTAGGTTCCCTACTAGCCTACTCCTGAGCTCTCATATCCCTCACTGGCGCACAATTGCCAGCCTTAACCCCAATCTCTACCTACTCGTTTAGACCACAGGCTGCCCTTGCTGTCTATACAGAGACCTCTCCCATCTGAGGTGGATCTGATCTCCTGCTTCTCTGGTCCTAGCAGATGCAGCTTCCCATCTGGTCTGGCTTAAGGTGGCCATAGACGCACAGATAATATCTTACGAAACTAATTTAAGTACGATAGTCACTGCGTTTATGGTGTGAAAGGAGCCGACCGATATCCACAGAAGACTTGGATAACGGTCGGCTCGTCAATCGGGCTGGGTGGAAAATTTTGATTGGCACCCAAACATCAGCCATTGTTAGTGCTAAATTGTCAGATACAGGTAGAAATTTATTGTTTCTATACGGTGTTGGACTGGCACATCGGGATACCAGGAAAACTCCCTGTGGGCCCAGGTGTCAGTGGACCTCTTGCTTCTAACCATTTAGCCTATTTCATGGCCATTCCCTATTTCTTTATGGAGAAAAATGCTTAATAATGGAAGACTATAGAAAGTAGATATAAAATACTAGGAGAATAGGAGAGGAGGAATAATAGTTTGGAAAGTGGGTCCATGGTCGAAGGTTTTCTGGACCATGGTCCAAGGTTTTCTGGTGGGCCCCTGGCATCCCAGTCCGACACTGTTTCTATATGTATATCTGTTGATGCAACTCTACACATGTGTATTGAAAAGAACAATCTTTCTTGGAAAGATCTTTTCCAAGAAAGATCTTGTCTATGGCCACCTTTAGCGGCCAGTCTTGCCTTCAGATCTTATCAGGCCAAAAAAAGAAGTATCTGGCTCCTGCACCTCCTTATATAGGCTCCTGAAAGGGAATTGAATATTGCCCAATTATTTACAATTGAAAAAATATATATTTCACCTTCTTACAAACAAGTACACTGTAAAACACCTATAACTTCTTCCCGTTATAGACAGGTAATAGTATGGCATCATTGAATAATGAGAAGCAGATTGCAGAATCAGATTGCAGATTTTTCATTTTAATGTTGTTTGAGCTGTTCTGGCCTTGGTTTAAAGCAGTGATCCCCAACCAGTAGCTCTAAGCAACATGTTGCTCCCCAACCCCTTGGATGTTGCTCCCAGTGGCCTCAAAGCAGGAGCTTATTTTTAAATTCCAGGTTTGGAGACAAGTTTTGGTTGTATAAAAACCAGATGTACTGACAAACAGAGCCTCAATGTAGATTGACAATCCACATAGGGGGTTACTAATAGCCAATCACAGCCCTTATTTGGCACCACAAAGGGACTTTTTTCATGCTTGTGTTTCTCCCCAACTCTTTTTACATCTGAATGTTGCTCACGGGTGAAAAAGGTTGGGAATCCCTGGTTTAAAGAAAACCTGCTGTGTAGACTCTTACGTTTCTCTCATTTTATATTTTTAGGTCTGTGTCCGTTCTTGTTTCCAGGCTGCTATGGTTGCCCGTTGTGGCTGCGGCTATGCTTTCTATCCACTTTCCCCTGGAGACCAATATTGTGATTACAATAAGCACAAAAGCTGGGGTAAGTGGAAGACTCTTTATGACAAGATAACACTTTGATACAAACAGATACAAGGTCTTAGAGAACAGCCTTGGCCATATCACTTGATGAAGGCAGGTGTATAACAACAGGAAAGTAAATCTTCATAACTTGTCCTTGAGTGTACACTCACACTGAGTAAATACAGATTTGTTTAACCACCCAAACTCATCTGCACCTGAACTTAACTGGAGCTCAATTGGAAAATTTCCCTAAATGGTGATCACCGGTCTAAAGAAGAAATTCTTTCCAAAAAAATGCAAAAAGTATGAAAAATGTAAGGCCTTGCCTAGTCTAACCTAGACCCATGTCTGGTTTGATTCTCATCTTTTATTTAAGTCCTGGATTCTCAAAGATAAATGAATATTTGACCTTCTGCACTGGAAATAGAAGGTTCCAAAGAACTTTGGGGCAGATTCACTAAAGGGCAAATTGACGCCAGCGACTGCTCCGCACACATCGCACCACTTTGCCAGGCGCAAATTCACCATCACTACAATAATTCTCTAATATGCAAAGTTGCACCCTGGGCGCATTACTTCGGCAGTGCGAGTATTTCATAGCGAAGATACACTAGCGTTTGTTTGTACTTAGTGAAAATCGCTATCGATCTTGCGCTTAGCTTAGGTAAATTTGCATAGGGCGGCTAATTTAAAGTTGTATAAAGGTCAGTGTCGGACTGGCCCTCCAGGATACCAGGAAAACTCCCGGGGGGCCCAGGTGTCAGGGGGCCCTTGTGCTGCTAAAGATTTGGCCTATTTCATGGTCATTCCCTATTTCTTTGAGAACAAAGAGGCTAAATAGATGGAATAATAGATCATAGTATGTAAAGAATAGAGACTAGGAGAATAGAGGTTGAGTGAGGAGAAGAATAATAATAGTACTGAGAGTGGCCCCTGATCTATGGTTCTTTGGTGGGCCCCTGGTCTAAGGTTTTGAGGTGGGCACCTGGTGTCCCAGTCCGACACTGAGGGACGTCTTTATTATAAATGTTGCTTGAAGTTAACATTTTTTAATTACAAATGTCCAGAGAACCTTAATAAAGACAAGAGAGTTAATATAATGCCCTACACATGAGCCCACTGTAAAATAAATGTTCCATATGTTATGAAATGTCTGGAAAAAATCGGTTCCCCAAAAAACATTTAAGCCAGGACTTTTACAGGCAATCCCGCTTAAAAAAAAGTCGCCAGCGTTTTTTGAACTTTAATGCATTATAGCACGTCGCCTGGTCTGAAGTGGCAAAGTCAACTCTGGCGAAAGAGGTAACGTTCAGTAAAATCTGCATTTTAGTGAATTTGCGGAGTAAGAGCAAAAAGTCACCTGGCGATAGAGTGCGAACAAACGATACCGACGGTCTCTTTCGCTAGTGAATTGGCGCCTGCGTCTGTTAGTGAATTGGCGATGTCCCTGCGGGTGGCAATGCTGGCGAATCATCACTAGCGTTAGCCACTTCGCCCTTTAGTAAATCTGCCCCTTTATGTGAACAAAGAGCAAAAACCAAAGGGGAAAAATAGGGGCTCATTATGTTCATGTAAACAAATGAAATACATTAATGTTCCACACTTAGGACCCATACATTCATTTATTGATATGGATACACTTAAACCTTGATTATCTCTCTCTGCATAGCCCTCCTATTGTGTTATAACGTCCTTTAAATAGACAAGAGTAGACCTTAGTGGCCAATGTGCTGGTGTCATTGGATAATTGTTACTTGGGTGGGATTCTTTATGTCTAACATTAGCAGAATAACTCCAAAGCCAGTAGAGACCACGTCTGGTGGTGACCACATAAAAGTGTGACTCTGCTTTTGACCAACTGTTTGAATGGTACATACTAATTATTTGCATTATTTGCCCCACAGGCCACTGCTACTATAAGCTTATTACTGAATTCACTTCAAACAAACTGGGCTGTTTTACCAAATGCCGCAAACCGTGTCTGTAAGTAATTGTAGATTTTTTTAGGGTTAGTAATATGCGGGTGTGGTTTATTTTGATCCCTTATAAGAAAGTGACATGTTGGATGGGGTCATCTTTGCAATCCTATCTCTCAACTGTTCCTTTTTAGATGGATCATTTGGCAACTGTATAAGAACAAAGGGGTGGGGCTTTTTATTAGGGATCCACCAAATCCAGGATTCGGTTTGAGATTCGGCCAGGCCTTTTCAACAGGATTCGTATTCAGCCAAATCTTTGTTCCTGTAAGGCACAAGGATTGATGCGCCGAACTGATTCCTAATTTGCATATTTAATTAGGGCAGAAAGGGAAACCACATGACTTTTCTGTACAAAACAAGGAAGTAAAAAAATTTTTTCCACTTTTTCCTTTCTTGCCCCTAATTTGCATATGGGCTCGGATTCGGTTTGGAATTCAGCCGAATCTTTCATAAAGGATTCAGGGATTTGGCCGAATCTTTCACGAAGGATTGGGATTCGGCCGAATCTTTTATGAACGATTCGGCCGAATCCCAAATAGTGGATTTGGCGCATCCCTACTTCTTATGAAATGGGAGGAGTTTGTGTGGTAGACCAGGATGGGTAGAACAAGGACATAAATCACTTTGTCAAGATTTATTTAATCAGGAAGGTTGGGAGGAAATTATCCTTCAGCTATGCCTGTTTTGTGCCTACAGTGCCCCGCCCTCCCAATGTGATTGGTTAATGCCCTGTGCATATTAATGATGAAAGAGCTGTACTATTGTTCTATCATGTCTCCCTACAGGGTGTCAGAGTATCAGCTGACTGCAGGTTATTCCAAATGGCCGAACAGAGTGAGCCAGGTTAGTTGAGTCAATTTACATAAAGACAATAAATTCACAACATTTTTTAATTTACCTTCCTGAAATTGTTCAGAGGTAATCAATATTTTATGAAGAAAGGTTAACTTATAAATGATATTTTAAGTGTGATTTAAATCTTTGCATGACACAGAAATCTCCTCCACTGCAGATGTAAAATATTGAAGCATAAAACTGCCCGACACTAACTAGATGTGCTTGAAATGTATTGGAATGTATTGGAAATACATAGGGGATAGAGATTGTCCAGGAACATTACCTAGATATCTGACACTGTGCTTTCTGAATGGAACAGAATAATAATGAATATGATGAGTGAGATCTAAAAGGGACTCTCTGGAAATGGAAACTTTTGAGAGGTTTATTAGTTCACCCTGGGGGCACATGTAGGTGGAGAATAATACTGATATAGGGCAGCACCTCAACTCAAAGACGTCACGGAATAAATATATATGACAGCCAAAGTATAAAAATAGAAGAAAAACAAAAAAAAAACAGCCAATCAATAAAGTATGTCTGTTTTTAAGAGAGAGAGAGTATTTGTCTTGAACTGTCAGCCTCAGCACATCCCCAGAAAAATGTTGTTACCAAAGTGACAGCATGCAAAGTTAGAAAAGAAGCGAGAATCTCAGCCATAAAGCAGGGCAGGACTGCTGCTTACAATGGGGATCAGATAGGATCTGTGCAGCCACTGGGACAGAATGCTCTGTTATACAGATAGCTAGAATCTCAGCTGCCATAAAGCAGGACAGGACTGCTGCTTACAATGGGGATCAGATAGGATCTGTGCAGCCACTGGGACAGAATGTTCTGTTATACAGATAGCTAGAATCTCAGCTGCCATAAAGCAATGGGGAATAGATAGGATCTGTGTTTTGATATCGGGAGTCACATAGGGGCTGACAAACTCATGTGCCATAGGGCCTAAGATTTTGGATGTAAAGTGGTCTAATAGCCTCTGAGAACTCTCTGTCTAGGCCTAATAATGAATATGGATGTATTTATTGACACACAGGATTGGGAACGTATCTGACATGACTTTTTATGTTACAGGATTGGGTGCTTCACACACTGTCCCGACAATACAACCTGACGGACAGGTAAGGACCTAGAGATTCTGTATATTACTACAGTGTAACCTGCTTTGCTTACACACAATGTTGCAATGATGTTGGCCCACAGTTCCAGACTGGCAATCTGTGGATTCTGGCAAATACTAGAGGGGCTACTGTAAGATGCCATAGATACTCACTATTTATTGGGCTGGTGGGGACTGTTAGGGCCTCTGTTTATTTGAAATGCCAGGGCCTATTTTGAATCCGAGTCCAGACCTTTCCAGTCCAGATGTCCCCAAAATTGTGGATGACCCATTTCACACAGCAGATGACCCATGAAAGAAAAAGCAGACCCCGCAGATTCCTCTGTAGTTACGCCACTGCTTACATAGGCCTCAAGGTGCATTTTATTTTTTTTCTCACACCAATATATTTTAACAAAATTGAAAGGCTAAGCCCACTGGATCCAGCCCCGTGCCCATCTTTCCAAAAATTACAAAGTTTGACTTTTAGTACATTTAAATCTTGGGTTGCTCTCCTTCCCATCGTCAGACATGGGGCAAGGCCTGAATTGATGGAAAACAGCTGGCTGGGATTTCTCACTGCCTTGAATACTGTGGCCTCTGGAGAAAAAAACATAATAATAATAATAATAATAATTACCTATAGGAATCAGTTCAACAGACAAACCCCGACTTAGCACCAAGGCCTGACTATGGGAAAGAGACCAAGAACATGATGGAAAGAGAATCAGAATAAGTTGTTTCTGTTTAACAAATTTCAAATCTGAAGTTTAGAGCTTGTAGGTATGTGATTTATCAGTGCAGTAGCCTTACAACATGAGGCCGGCAGCGGTGCCTCAAGACTAAAAAAAAACCAGAAAGGCAAATTACAGCCTGATAGGTCTATTATTAAGGTATATTGTATCCCTTGTTATAAAGTGTAATGATAGTACAATAAGGGAGAATGATAATTGTTCCAATAAACAAAATCCATGAATAACTTGTAAAATAAATAGTGAATAAACTAACCCCTATTGTAAAATATATAGTGAATAAAGTAGCCCCTATTGTAAAATATAAGTCACCGAGGAGTTTAATGACCAAATAAACGAACAAGGCCGAAGGCAGGTTTATATGGTCTTGGAACTCCGAGGTAACTTCTAATATCCTCATATTTTACAACAAGAGGAACTTTATTTATTATAATACACAACGCTTAGTGAGTCATGTGACAGAAAGGACATTACTACTCACCGTTTATAACTGATGACATCACTAGTCACTGTTTATAAGGATATAATACACACGAGCCATGAATATCCTGTAAATTATATCCTTATAAATGGTGCTTAGTGATGTCATTGGTTTTATTCAGAGCTTAGTGATGTCATTTCTGTCACATGTCTCACTGAAACTTGTGTATTATAATAAATAAAGTACCCCAGTTGCAATATATGAGGATATTAGAAGTCACCTCGGAGTTCCATGACCTGTATATATTTTATATGGTCATGGAACTCCTTGGTAACTTATAATATCCTCATATTTTACAAGAGGGGGTACTTTATTCACTATATTAACATTAATTAATGTGGGATCAGTTCTCTGTGTCACATAACTCACTAAAACATGTCTTTTATTTAAAAAAAAAAATAAAAAAAAAAGTAACCCCGATGTATAATATGAGGATATTAGAAGTCACCTTGGAGTTACATGACCTGTATAACTCAGCCTGCAGCCTTGTGCCTCTATATGGTCACAGAACAACCCCTCAGTGACTTCTTATATCCTTATCATTTACAGTAGGGGGTACATTATCCCTTATAATACATGAGTGATACTCAGAGTTCCCTGTATAATTCAGCCTGCAGCCTTGTGCCTTTATATGGTCACAGAACCCCTCAGTGACTTGTAATATCCTTATCATTTACAGTAGGGGGTACATTATCCCTTATAATACATGAGTGATACTCAGAGTTCCCTGTATAACTCAGCCTGCAGCCTTGTCCCTTTATATTGTCACAGAACAACCCCTCAGTGACTTCTAATATCCTTATCATTTACAGTAGGGGGTACATTATCCCTTATAATACATGAGTGATACTCAGTGTTCCCTGTATAACTCAGCCTGCAGCCTTGTGCCTTTATATGGTCACAGAACAACCCCTCAGTGACTTCTAATATCCTTATCATTTACAGTAGGGGGTACATTATCCCTTATAATACATGAGTGATACTCAGAGTTCCCTGTATAACTCAGCCTGCAGCCTTGTGCCTTTATATGGTCACAGAACAACCCCTCAGTGACTTCTAATATCCTTATCATTTACAGTAGGGGGTACATTATCCCTTATAATACAACTCAGCCTGCAGCCTTGTGCTTTTATATGGTCACAGAACAACCCCTCAGTGACTTCTAATATCCTTATCATTTACAGTAGGGGGTACATTATCCCTTATAATACATGAGTGATACTCAGAGTTCCCTGTATAACTCAGCCTGCAGCCTTGTGCTTTTATATGGTCACAGAACAACCCCTCAGTGACTTCTAATATCCTTATCATTTACAGTAGGGGGTACATTATCCCTTATAATACATGAGTGATACTCAGAGTTCCCTGTATAACTCAGCCTGCAGCCTTGTGCCTTTATATGGTCACAGAACAACCCCTCAGTGACTTCTAATATCCTTATCATTTACAGTAGGGGGTACATAATCCCTTATAATACATGAGTGATACTCATAGTTCCCTGTATAACTCAGCCTGCAGCCTTGTGCCTTTATATGGTCACAGAACAACCCCTCAGTGACTTCTAATATCCTTATCATTTACAGTAGGGGGTACATTATCCCTTATAATACATGAGTGATACTCAGTGTTCCCTGTATAACTCAGCCTGCAGCCTTGTGCCTTTATATGGTCACAGAACAACCCCTCAGAGACTTCTAATATCCTTATCATTTACAGTAGGGGGTACATTATCCCTTATAATACATGAGTGATACTCAGTGTTCCCTGTATAACTCAGCCTGCAGCCTTGTGCCTTTATATGGTCACAGAACAACCCCTCAGTGACTTCTAATATCCTTATCATTTACAGTAGGGGGTACATTATCCCTTATAATACATGAGTGATACTCAGAGTTCCCTGTATAACTCAGCCTGCAGCCTTGTGCCTTTATATGGTCACAGAACAACCCCTCAGTGTCTTCTAATATCCTTATCATTTACAGTAGGGGGTACATTATCCCTTATAATTTAATATTTTGACATTAATAGAGGGAAGGTATAAAAGTAGAAATATGTGCAACCTCCATAGCAGGTAATATGGACGTATCAGTCACAGACTCTCCGCACTAACAAAGGATCACTTTCATTGTTTTAACCAGACTCAGTTAGTGTTACAGTATAAAGATGTCAGGCTGTTATGCATTTTAGTCTCTATATAAACTCCCTATTTATCTCTCTCTCTTGCAGAAATGGAATCGCTAAACTGAACATTTACTTTGAGGAACTGAATTATAAAACCATTCTGGAGTCCCCAACAATAAATGTAAGTAAATGTTTGGTGTAGTAGCTTTAAGTCTCGGCCATTGAAATTGCTGCCCTTTAGGACGCCAGCGCTGCTGGAATTCCCGTTACTTGATTTTAGATTTAAATAAGATTTAGGAGTCACAAGGAAATCCAGTAACACGTTCTCAGGCTGAAACGGTTTCTGAAACCCGCATGGAATAATTTCCAGTAAAGCAATTTTGGTAAGATAGAGGAATGTTACAGATTAAGGAGGCTGAACCCAATTATTATTGCAATACCTGGAGGCCTATTTTAGAGGCGAATATTAGTGGTTTTAGAGGTTTTTGAAACCACAACTAAACTCGCTTTCTCTAAAGCCACGAATGTCATGAAATTTATTTAAAAAATCCAAACTGAAAAAGCACAAATGGGAAAAGACGCAAAAAGGTCGACTTTTTCGAATTGTTGCATAGTCAAAAATACCCAAAACCCTCTAAAACCACGAATCAAAGAAAGTCTTCCAGTTCAATAAGAGCCATCTGCCATTGACTTCTACATGATTTTGATAGGTTTTAGCTGGAGTATTTTCGGATTCGGAATTGTCTCGTAATAAATCTGTGGGGGAAAAACGCAACTTTTTTGGCGTCAAAAAGTCTGACCCAACTAAATTTGGATTCATCTTCTGATTAAGGGAATTAAATAGTCAAAATATTTCCTGGAAAAAAAAAGTGCTTTATTGTTTTTTTTTTTTATTTCTTTCATGTATTTATTTATTTTTCTTTGTTCTAATGAGATTTTTATTGTAATTTTAAATGTAATTTTATTTTGTTCAGTTTAACCTTTATGATCATTTTGTTAGATCTTTATTGCTTTTGGTTTGTCCTTGGAAAGCATCATATGCTATTGTATCTTTCTGCTTTTACATTCAATTTTTGGGATCTTGTTTATGAACTGCTCCGATATTGACTTGTTTATGAATAATAATAAACACGTTGTAAAATGAAAAAAGTCTGACCCGAAAAAGTTGCGGCTAAATTAATCGACCAACTAAAGATTTTTATACAGGTATGGGACCTGTTATCCAGAATGCTCAGGACCAGGGGCTTTCCGGATCCATAATTTGGATCTTCACACCTTAAGTCTACTAGAAAATCATGTAAACGTTTAATAAACCCAATAGGCTGGTTTTGCTTCCAATAAGGATTAATTATATCTTAGTTGGGATTAAGTACAAGCTACTGTTTAAAATTTCAAAATTTGGATTATTTGCATAAAATGTAGCCTATGGGAGGCGGCCTTTCCGTAATTCATAGCTCTCTGGATAACGGGTTTCAGGATAATGGATCCTATACCTGTACCTGGCACAGAACTTGCACTCTATGGGGCAAATTCACTAACCGGCGAAAATTCGCCAGCGCTGGCTTCACAACACTTCGCCAGGCGTAAATTCGCCTGGACAACGCTAATTCACGAAGATCCAAAGTTGCGCACAGGGTAATTTACGAAATTACGCCAGCGAACTTACACTCAGCAATTCAAAGTTACGCTAGCGATGGCTAATTAGCATACGGCATGCCGTTAAAGTACAATGGACGTTTAAGATGCAGCAAATACATTACATTACACAAGCCCAGGGAACCTTAATAAAATTATATAAAGTTGTTATATTGCCCTACACATGTGCCCAAAGTATAGTTTAGGTGCCATATGTCAGCAAATGTAGGGGGGAAGAGGGTACCCCAAAAAAAATTTACGATCTTTTTCATTCTATCACCCTTTAAATAGGAAAAAACGCCAGCGTTTTTTGGGACTTAGAAAAATGTTGAACTATTTTTTGAGGAAGTCCTACCTACTCTATTGCACTTCGCCTGGTCTGAGGTGGCGAAGGCAAGTCTGGCGATAGAGGTAACGGTCAGTAATATCAAAATCTCGAATTTGCGTAGTAACACTGCCGAAAATTTGCCTGGCGTTAGAGGGCGAAATTGCGCCAGAGTCTATCTCCTTGGTGAAATTACACCAGCGAATTTATGCCAGCTACCGTTAGTAAATCAGCGAATTGCCGACATGACGTCACACTGGTGAATTTTCGCCAGCGTTAGCCACTTCGCCCTTTAGTTAATTTCTTGTAACTGCCTGGGTTGCACAAAATTCATGAAAATACTTAATTTCAACTCTTATTCGCATTCTAAAATCAAATGGTTTGTTCCTCTCCCAGCTTCCCAGTCTGCGGGGGTGCAGGTTCTGTACAGGCATTGCCTACTGGGATTGCCGCGCTGCAGTCATCTGGGAAGGGACCAGTAAAATAAAAAGTGAACAGTAAAGTGCAACTGCGTGAGAATTATAGTGGTGTGACATTGTGCTTAGTAAATAAAGAGAATTATGCAAGATATTGTGCAACACCAATGAAAACCACTGTTTGCTGAGAAGTGAAACTGACAGTTATTACTTCGTAAAAACTTTTGTGTTCCTATGAAACCTGTGCGAGACAATTATTATCTACCACAGTCTGCAGCGTTTCATAGAGATTATCCATTACTCACTTCAGTCCCAGTGGAGCTTACAGTCTAAGGTCCCAATAGCAGCCATGCCTATGACTAAGAGGCCCATTTATCAAAAGTCGAAAATTCAAATTCATGTGAATATACTCACAATTCGACTGGGAGATTATTTAAGAAAAAAATTGAATGGCTAATATTCGATCGAATGGTCCCGAACCAAAAATTAGACTCGTATTTGATTCGTACGAATGCAATTTTTCTCCCGTAAAAAAAACTTGAATGTCAGGAAGGCTATTTACATCTCCAAATGGCACATGAGGTTTTAGGTGGTGAATATTCGAATTAGGACTGTTTCCATGTGATAAATCTCACATTCAAATTTACATTCGAATAGGGGGATTAAAATTTGAATGTGTGAATTTTTAAACTCTAAAATTCTAATTCAAATGGACTTTTCGCACTTTGGTAAACCCCTAAGTGCACAAAACGCGTAGGGCACATAGAGATATTGTTGATGTTAAAGGTGTTTTTTACGTTTATTTTCATGGCCCTTGTTGAGTCCTTGAGTGCCCTTTACCCAATTTTTTGGCTATTGAGCCTGTCGCAGTCACACACAGAAGGGTCAGAAGTCAGTGAACTTGCCTGTATTTGGAGTGTGGGAGGAAACAGGAGTACCCAGAGAAAACCCAGGCAGGTACAGGGAGAACATACAAACTCTTTGTAAATAGTACTCCAGCCAAACCTAATCTAGGACTCCACTATTGAGGTTCATCATTGGGTTCCGGTTGAGTATGGAGAAGGTTTAGGGTCATGCGTTTGGACCATTATACAGAATACCCAGAATATCTTTATTTCTTCAAAAAGGATTCTTTATCTTCATATGTTTTTGTTTTTTGCTTCTCTCTCTCCAGATGGCGATGCTTCTCTCCTTGCTGGGCAGCCAGTGGAGTCTCTGGTTTGGCTCCTCCGTTCTTTCCGTGGTGGAGATGCTAGAGCTGGTCATTGATTTTGTCATCATTGGGGTAATGATTCTGCTACATCGTTATTACTACAAACAGGCCAATGAAGGTGAAGAAACTACAGTGGTTCCAACCCCGGCACCAGCCTTTGCTGATCTAGAACAGCAAGTTCCTCACATTCCTCGTGGTGATCTCTCCCAGCGCCAGATAAGTGTGGTTGCAGATATCACTCCTCCACCAGCGTATGAAAGCCTGGACCTGAGGTCTGTAGGGACATTATCCTCTCGCTCATCCAGCATGCGCAGCAACAGGTCCTACTACGAGGAGAATGGAGGTAGAAGGAACTGAGAGAGGTTGGGGGAAAAGAAAAGAGATCTAGAGCATGAAATGTGTTGGAAATGGGGAGAAATTCTGAGTACTTTGCCACCTGGAGCTGTTAATTGTTAGGATTGCAGATTGCCTAGAATCACTTTGTTTGTCAATGCCCTTAAAGCAGAACTAAACCCTAAAAATTAATATGGCTAAAAATGGCAAATTTTATATAGTGAACTTATTGCACGGGGCTAAAGTTTGAGCTTGTCAATAGCAGCAATGATCCAGGACTTCAAACTTGTCACAGGGGGTCACCATCTTGGAAAGTGTCTGTGACACTCACATGCTCAGTGGGCTCTGATTGGCTGTTGAGAAGCTAAGCTTAGGGCTCGTCACTAATTATCCAGCAGAAAATGAGCTTCCCTGGCTGTAATATAAGCTGATGCTACAGGTTTGCTGATTATTCAATTCTGATGTTAATTGCACTGGTTTCTGTGCTGCCATGTAGTAATTATCTGTATTAATTACTAATCAGCCTTATATTGTGACATTTCTATTCTATGTGTACTGTATATTGTGAGTGGCTCCCTAAGCTCAGTAAGTGACAGCAGCACGGAGCATGTGCAGTGAATCAGCAGAAAAGAAGATGGGGAGCTACTGGGGCATCTTTGGAGACACAGATCTTTACTGCTAAAGGGCTGTGGTTGCCTTGGGCTGGTACAGAAGCACAAAACATCATGTACAACATTTCTAGCTACTTATTTAGTTAGGCTTTAGTTCTCCTTTAAATGGGAATAATCACCTTACTATATTGTATATCAGAAATAAACTTGCATTGCTTCTGTAGACAAATAAATTTTGTGACTGGGCTTAATTTCATTCTTTTACTCCTTATGGCTTGTCAGAATGACGAATCTTTATGAATGGAAAGATAATCAATGAATCATTTTTATATTGGCTTTTGGTTGTTTGCTGTCCTGGTAACCAATCTAAGTTTCACTTCACTGAAAGTCAACTTTCTTGAGAGTGATTCATAAGATAATATTGTTTGCGTTCCGGTCTTTACTGATGGGCTTCCGCCATACACATACTGTAGCCATGTTGGAAAATAAGGAGAAGGAAGACAACTCTCCATTATTGTCGGAAAACTTTATCCTGTGCAAATGACCTCAAAAATATGGAAATAGCCAATGGCAGCTTCACAGTGATAATGAGGGAGTGTAGGGTATAGTACATTGTCCTGGCACTAGAGTCCTGCAGCGGGTACCAGCGGGTTATCCGGAAAAAACCGGGTACCCTGCGGGATGAGGGTAGGATTTTTGGGTAGCCGGTCTCTTCTGTATATCTTATCTTATAGTGTCTATATTTTACTCATCTTAGAATTTTACAAAACTTTTTTTCGGTCTCCGCCCACTTTTGCTGATGCAGCAACAGCACTTCCTGTTTAATGGTGGTCAACGGGTTGCAGATTGGGTTGTGGATAAGGCAGTTGCGGTCAGGTAGCAGATTCAAGTGGGTAAATGTGTGGGTTGCGGTTTGGGTCGCGGGCTGCGGGTTTGGGTCTCAAAATGGTTCCACTCAGAACTCCACCTGGCACTACCTGACACTCTGTCCATTGCTATCAACATATGGTGCTGAGCCCTACTATTCAAACACTGTGTAATGGAATGAACTCAGTGGCATAGAGAACAATTACTCGGTTTGATACTGTCCCTGGGGTTTCCCTGAATGAACTGTGTGGCGCAAGGCACTTATGGCCACTGTCATCACTATACTCTAGGCTTATAAAATACAGAGGTGCCCAGTGATCTCAGCCATTGTAACAAGGGCTTAGCTTTGGTACATAATCAATTGACATCACAGGAATTTACTCACAAGGTGGCTCAATGGGTGGCACCACTGCTTTGCAGCACTTGGATCCAGAATTTGATTCCGATGTGGGCACTAACTGCAAGAAGTTTTCATGGTCTCCTCGTCTTGGAATGGGTACCCTAGTTTCTCCAGTACACACTCATTTAGGTTCATTGGCTCCTAATGAAACTGACCATTGCCTCACTGAGATAGGAACCTTAAATTGTGATCTTCACAGGGACTGGGGCTGAGGTTTATATCTCTGTAAAACTCTACATAAAATGTGTTGGTGTTAAATCAATAAATGATGATAATATTAAGTATATAAAAAATAAGTATATTAGAAATGAGAGGATTAGGCCTGACCCATGGGGCATTTTCTATTTCTAGGTGTGTGTGTTGTGAGTAGTGTGTGAGTGAGTGTACCTGTGAGTGCATGTTGGAATGACTCCAAGTTTTAATGGCAAACCCATGAGTGTCCTCAGATCTGGCACACATTAACCAGTATGAGTGCACTGAAGTCTGGCACAATCTCCCTATGTGACATACACTGCCCAGAGTGCACTCAGGTCCAACACATTCTAGCAAGTGTGAGTGAGCAAACCTTTGAGTGATTTTAGACATGACACGTGCCCCCCCCCAAGCATGAGTGGCCAAATCTGTGGGTAATTATAGGTCTGGCAAACGCTCTCCAGTATGAGTACACTCTGGTCTCATACTCTCCCTAGTGTGAGTGAACTTAACTTAAGGCCAATTCTCAGTGATTCTCAAAGTCCATGATACTTTCAGCAGACATGACTGTACTCACCCTAATACCAAACATTGGTATACTACCGGCCTATGTATCACTGCCTTTCTACTCATGCCCCCTCCATTATAGATACTACCAGCCTATGTATCATTGCCTTCCTACTCCGGTTCCCTCCATTCTAGACTACTACCGGGCCATGTATCACTGCTTTTCTACTCCTGTCTCACCCATTCTAGGCTACCTATGTTTCTCTGCCTACCTACTCCTGTCGTCTCCATTCTAGATACTACCAGCCTATGTATCACTGCCTTCCTACTCCTGTCCCCTTAATTCTAGACTACTACCAGCCTATATTTCACTGCCTTTGTACGCCTGTCTCCCCTTTTCTAAGCTACTACCAGCCTATGAATCACTGCCTTCCTATTCCTGTACTCACCATTCTAGATACTACCAGTCTATGTTTCATTGCATTCCTACTCCTTTCTCTTACATTCTAGGCTACTACCAACCTATGTTTCACTGCCTTCCTACTCATGTTTCCCCTGTTCTAGGCTACTACTGGCCTATGTATCACTGCCTTCCTACTCCTCTCACGTCCCATTCTAGGATACTACCAGCCTATGTTTCACTGCCTTCCTACTGCTGTCTCCCCCATTCTAGGCTACTACCAGCCTATGTTTCACTGCCTTCCTACTCCTTTCTCCCCCATTCTAGACTACTACCGGCCTATGTACAGTATCACTGCCTTCCTACTCCTGTCTCACCCATTCTAGGCAACTACCAACCTATATTTCTCTGCCTACCTACTCCTGTCTCCTCCATTCTATATACAACCAGCCTATGTATCACTGCCTTCCAACTGCTGTACCCTCCATTCTAGACTACTACCAGCCTATCACTGCCTTTCAACTCCTTTCCCCTCCATTCTAGACTACAACCACCCTATGAATTCAGGATTGGGACACATTTCACCACCACTGTAAGATTTGGACTAGACCAAACTGCTAAGTTGGTGATACCCAACTATAAAATGCTGTTGACTCTGCCCATCCAGCCCAAACCAGCAGCTTACTGGGCCTTTTGACAACCTGCCAAACCAATATGTGGCTGGAAATGATCCAGTGATCTAGTGGCAGTTTAGAAATCCCATTGGCTGAGGACCACATTGGTGCATTGATGAGGCTCCATAAGGCTGCCGCATGTCTTGTTTTCCTGATGTGTAATTCGGTCTAGAGATGGCCAGACAACTAGATCTGCTCGTATGGTGATCTCCTCAAAAGAGCAGATATTTGTCTGATTTAGTCATCCAATCGCTTGGCCAATACAGTCTGATCTGATAGTTTCAATAGTCTATTTATCCTTTCCTCAGCTTTTAAAGTTGTGCACAAAACAAATGAAGTCCATTGTCCGTGGCAAAAATAGCTCCACTATGTGCCAGGCTGTAGGACAAGATGCCAGTAGAAGAACTCAGTCAGACAATACAAAGTCATTTTGTTTCTCACAGTAATTTCTATAGAAGATATACAAAAGCCCTCATATTTATCTCATATTTATCTCATATTTATCTCATAATTATCTCATATTTATCTCATATTTATCCCATAGTTATCTCATTTTTATCTCATTTTTATCTAATTTTTATCTCATATTTATCTCATATTTATCTGTGCTCGCATAACTCAAAGGCACAGGGCCCCATAATCTGTTACAGTCAGTCTCCTCCTCCCTCTACACCTGGGGGAGCAGGTCTGTCTTGCACAGGAGCAAAAAAAGTGAAATATGAAACCTTGGCTAATGAATAGAACGAGTCAGAGATTTGTATCTAAATGAATAGCAAATTCCTTTGTTTAATTAATGTAAATACCGTAAGTGTTTTATCAGATTCGTTATGCTGTATATTTAAAGGGGTGGTTCACCTTCAAGGTAACTTTTATTATGTTATAGAAGGGCCAATTCTAAGCAACTTATCAATTGGTTTTCATTATTTATTTTTAGAGTTATTTGCCTTTTTCTTCGGACTCTTTGCAGCTTTCAAATGGGAGTCGCTCCCCCCTTCTAAAAAACAAACTCTCTGTAAGGCTACAAATGTATTGTTATTGTTACTTTTTATTACTCCTCTTTCTGTTCAGTCCCTCTCCTATTCATATTCCAGTCTCTTATTCAAATCAGTGCATGGTTGCTAGGGGATTTGGATCCTAGTTACCAGATTGGTTAAGATGCAAATAAAAGAGCTGCTCAATAAAAAGATAAATAACTAAAAAAAAACAAGAAAAAACAAGAACCAATTGCAAATTGTCTCAGAATATCACTCTCTACATCATACTAACAGTTATCTCAAAGGTGAACAACCCCTTTAAGCCTCTGTGCACCCTGCTCTACTTTCATTTCCTTTTGTTTTTCTCCTTTCCTTTTGTCTAAATGGGAATATTAATCCAGTATTCTACTTTTTTAGTTGGCCAATGTCCTATGAAGATCCTGTTGGCTCATCAAGAAGTGTGAAGTCACAGGTCAGGAGGAAAGTTGGTGGGATTTGGATGAACCCATGGATAGGGGATTTGATATAATGCTGTGGGTCTGGTCATGCACATGCAGAGCCTTTTTTATTCTGTTGGGGCCCCATTTTACTTATAGGTAAGCTTCGCTTCACAGAAGGGGCAAATTCACTAAGCCGCGAAGCGCCGAACGCTAGCGTTAATTCGCTAGCGTTTGGCATTTTCGCTTCTGCGCAAATTCACTAACGAACGCTGGCGTAGTTTCTCTAGTGTTACTTCGCAACCTTACGCCAGGCGAATCTTCGCTAGCGACGAAACTACGCAAATTCACTAACTTGCGCAGTGTACTGAACGCTACCTTTTACGCTAGACTTCCTTCGCCACCTCAGACCTGGCGAAGCGCAATGGAGTAGATAGGGATTGTTTCAAAAAAAGTCAATTTTTTTTCTAACTCCCAAAAAACGCTGGCATGTTTTCTACATGATGGCTGATAGGCTGAAAAAGATCAAAATTTTTTGGGGCTCCCCTCCTTCCCCCCTACATTTCCTGACTCATGGCAACTTACCTAGACAGTGGGCACATGTGTAGGCCAAAATAAAATTTTTATTTGCTGATTTGAAGTTTTCTAGGCATTTGTAGTGCAGATACGTGTTCCTCCATTGAAATTTGAATTTCGCGCCGTATGCAAATTAGCCTTCGCTAGCGTAACTTCGCTTTATATAGCAAATCAACGCTAGCGCAACTCCGCAACCTTACGCTACCCCTGTGCGCAACTTCGGATTTTAGTGAATTTGCGGAGCCCTGGCAAAACTACGCCTGGCGAAGTGCGGCAAAGTGCGGCGAAGTGCGGCGAAGTTACGCCTGGTGCAACTTCGCATCTTAGTGAATTTGCCCCAGAGTGTCCAAGCCAATATTTGGCCCCCCCTGGGGAGGGCCCTGCTTAATTTTTGGTGGTGGCTCTGCTCTTCACTACTAAAAAGTGTCATGACAGGGATCCAACCCGGCATGACCTAGCGAACCAATGTATAACATCAGTGGGGTATCAATAGTTGGATAGACTATGCAGATTTTCATTCATCCAGGTCATGGTATATCTAGTATAGGTCAATCTAAAAACAACTAGACTTGCTGAGTAATCAATGAAGACGTTTCACTACTCATCCGAGCAGTTTCTTCAGTTCAACTGACTGGTGTGGGAAGTTCTCGACATATAAACTCTTCCACCAATCCAATCACAACGGCCCATTGTAACTCTTCAAATAGGTGACGTCTGAAGAAATTCACAGAGGTGTAGATTCTGTGTAGTTACTGTGATAGGATTATCCAATGTGTCATGCAACTCCTAGAAAGGAGAATAGGCTGGTTTTGCTTCCAATAAGGATTAATTATATCTTAGTTGGGATCAAGTACAAGCGACTGTTTTATTATTACAGAGAAAAAGGAAATCATTTTGAAAAACTTGGATTGTTTGGATAAAATGGAGTCTATGGAATTCTGTAATTTGGAGCTTTCTGGATAATGGATCCCATACCTGTACTCATAGGTGTCTCCATACCCTCTATGCTCCTTGCTCCATCAGTTATATATAAAACCACCCCAATTATTTTTATCCTGTCTCACTTTGTTATAGTTTCAGGTCCCCCCACCCTCAATTCTGTCATTCTTTGCCCATTTGTTATATCTACAGGTTTCACCCCCTCTGTTATACTTACAGGTCCCCCCCAAGCTCTGCGAGTCTGTCTCTCCTTTATTTCTATTGTATACAGAGATCTCTTCCTGCTCTCTGTCCTTCTGTCTCTTACACTTCTCCTTTCTATTTACTTTTTTCTCCCTTTAGTGTTGGAATTTGTTTTATTTACAGGTTTCTCCAAAACCCTCTTCTCTCTCCCTGTGATTCTCTCTAGTTCTCTCACCAAGATCTTTATCTGAGTTGCAGTCTCTCTGCCCTGCACTCTCCCTCCCCTCCACCTTTCTCACTTCTCAGCAGCACCCAGCACTCCCTTTTGGTGTCATCACTTCCTGAAACTCTGCTTTACTTGAATTCAGGAAGCTTTTCCCCCTACTGAGAGAGACACCGAGACGGGAGGGGAAGGGGATTGGACAGTCTGAGTGACACCAGGCAGAGGGAGATACAGCAGCAGCCGTCAGAGAGTCAAGTAGAGAGACAGATAGAGACCACTATAAAGAGACCCCTGAGGATGTGCAGCTCCCATAGGTGCCACTGATCAGAACTGCACAAAAGCTGAATAAAGGGGAAATTGCCCAAAGAGAACAGACTTTCCTTGGCACCAGCTGGTGAGAGAAGGGCACAGAGTGAATGTGACAGCTCTAAAGAGGAGACGTGGGGCATTGGACAGTAACAAGTCAATGATGAGAAAAGTGAAATGATTTATTGTCTTAAAATAATCCCAGGGACCTGGAGGATGACTGGCCACCTGCTGCTTATGGTAAGTCTTATAGTGAGTCTGGGTTGCCAGCCAGCAGGTGTGTGGGATTGGCAGA